>NW_020175731.1:3860652-3954139 GCF_003031525.2 Neophocaena asiaeorientalis asiaeorientalis
CTCACCCCCCGCCCCCGCGGGGACCCCCGCCCCGCCACTCTTATACATCAAAATGTTAACAGTGCCAGATCATTTCTAAACCTTTTATTTTTGTGTAAAAACACATAGAAAAGATGTATTATATTTACTCAACCATATAGTTTCTTTTTAAAAAACACAATTTGGTTTTTAAAAAAACAAGACCCAGGGCTTCCCTGGTGGCGCAGTGGTTGAGAGTCCACCCGCCGATGCAGGGGCCACGGGTTCGTGCCCCGGTCCGGGAGGATCCCACATGCCGCGGAGCGGCTGGGCCCGTGAGCCATGGCCGCTGAGCCTGCGCGTCCGGAGCCTGTGCTCCGCAACGGGAGAGGCCACAAAAGTGAGAGGCCCGCGTACCGCAAAAAAAAAACAAAAAAAAAAACCCAAGACCCAAACTGTTAACAAGAATATCTAGTTTAAAAGTAAAATATTAAAAAAGGTAGCCACAGGGACTTCCCTGGTGGTCCAGTGGCTAAGACTCCATGCTCCCAATGCAGGGGGCCTTCCCCTGGTCAGGGAACTAGATCCCACATGCTGCAACTAAGAGTTCGCATGCCACAACAAAGATCCCACATGTGACAACGAAGACCCCGTGTGTTACAACTAAGACCTGATGCAGCCAAATAAATAAATATTTTTAAAAATAAAATAAATAAATAAAAAAGGTAACCACTTACAAAAATGGTTTCCAGGTCCAGGGTAATGATGCCCTTTGTAAGCAGCCATTAGTCCTGGGTTTATGCCAATCTACAAAACAAAATGTTTGTACATTTTAGTCTTGAAAAGTAGGCTTAAGTCTTAGGGCTTCCATGGAGGAGTGGTGGATAAAACTGAATTGATTAAAATAAAAATCTAATCCAGCATCAGAAGCTATTGCTTTATCAAGTACCAACTCTTGACCTGAAAAAAGTATTCCATTTTGAGGAAAGAGATTTCCTTTATATTAAAAGTTTTGGTGTTGTTTTTAAAAACCAGTTTGACTCCCTCATATGCCCAGCAGCCTCACGCCCAACTGGGCTGGAAAGAGAGAGGAGCTGGAGCAACCAATCAACCTGAGCCCAGGTCCAGCCACAAGTCTGCTTCTAACTCCCAACAAGCAGCTGACTCCACATCATCTACACAGTTGTTTCCATGCTGATGTTGCTTACTGACAAAAATCAAAGTTACTGACAAAAATCAAAGTCCAAAATCAGCGTTATCATGTACGGAGAACCCACAGGCGTCACGCAGCCTAAGTGAGTCACGTGGGTTATTTTATGTAATTGCAATCCCTATGCCAAAGGATCCACCTTCATCCTGTCATCACCCCTGCTTCACCAATGAGGAAACAGGGGTTTAGGAAGGTTCAGGCTTGTCCGTGGTCATACCCATGTGGCAGGATGTGAAAGCAGACAGCCCTGCCCCGGAGCCCACCCTCTTAAACTCACCCATACAATACAACCTTAAGAAGGTGACTCCATTTACTACCAAGAGGAGTTTGAAATGGTTCTTTTCAGCAAAACAAAATGCTATTTGCAAGGATATGGTTAAGTAAAGTTAACCCACTAATGCTACTTATAAAACCAAAGGAGAACAAATATCCTTACAATCACAATGTCCAGATTGAAGGTCAAAATGTCCGGTAGAGTCTTGGTCAAAAGTTCAGCTTCTGAAACACCATTGAACCGGTCTACTTTTCTTTTCACTTTAAATGTGTCTGTAATTTTTTCTTGCTTTTCTTTTGATTTTGTGGACTTGCCAGATTTTTTGGCTTCAGTGGGTTTTTTGGGTTCCACTGGTGTTTTTGGTTCTGTTGTTCTGGGTTTTCTTTTCCTTCCTTTTGGAGTTTCTGAAACACAATGATTTCCAAGACGTAGATGCAAAAAACCTTAACTTACAAGCTTTAGCAGCTTTCCCAGAAAAGTCACCCCATCAACATCCTTTCTACTTTTTTATTTCCCAACATCACTCCCCTTTGCAATGCCTCTACCTCCCTTCTGGGTCTATGTGGCCTCAACCCCACCCTCCTTCCTCTGCTAGCCGTTCTTGGGAGGAAACGTCCTTTATAATCATAGATTGACTTTCCACACACTATTACCGGGCATCTTGGCCTCCCCAGGGACACAAAGTATCTATGTACCATTTTATAAGCATTCTAAATATAAATACATAAATAGTTAAGTCAACAAATGAAAGAATAAATAGAAAAACAGGGAGGAAGGGAAACATTTTAATTCAGTTTCCCCGTAATTTCCAGCAGAACTCAAACGGCTTGTGGGCTTGTTTTAGGGACTGAGCGTATATCCTGTTCCCCACACAGTCGAAGAGGTGAATTGAGACATGCTGGGGATGGACTCTCTGGGCTGGCAGTACTTGTCAAAAGGGAAGACTAGGGCTCTGATCTCAGGACCTCAAGCAGAGTTTCTCAATCTTGGCCCTACTGACATTTTAGGCTGAATGATTTGGGGCTGTGAGGGCCTGTCCTGTACATTCAAGTATGTTTAACAGCAACTGGGGCCTCTACCCACTAGGTGCCAGTAGCACCCTGCCAGTCATTGCAATCAAAGGTATCTCCAGACAATGGCAAATGTTCCTTGGGGGAAAATTACCTGTGGACAAGCACCAGGGTCATAAAATTACCCAAAGGGGGTCTTGATTTTGTCATCCGTAACGCTTTACCGCGGCACTTCATTTCTCGGGCCCCTATCCCATTCCGCTACTATTTGGCGTTTCCTCAACTGAGCCTCCCATCCGTCCTCTCTTCTCCTCCTCACACTGCTTCAGCCACTCCCTATGCCAAGGGGTCCATCTCCATCAGCTGGTGGCTGGAGAAGTCCTAGTGCCCCTGCCCGGAAAGACAGAGGAGTCGAGGGCAGGGTGGATCTCCAACGCAGTGGAGTTAGATGTGCTCCTGCAACCAAAAACTGAAACTCTGAGCACATTCCTTACACCGTACTGCTACGCTGAGGAAAATCGTTACCCTCTCCACCATCCACCCCCAAATCTGTTCTCCTCTCTTCTAATTCCCTGTCTTGGTGAACGGTACCTCTTTCTCCCTCACTTCCAGCAAGAAATCCATGAACCACGGCCTCACCTCCAAGTTCTGCCCTGCTCTCTACCATATTATCATATATATTATTATTATTAGATACGTAGTATGGTATATCTCTATTATAGTCTATCCTCTATGATATTAAAATATCAATCTGTTTAAGCCCCCCTCTAATTCCATTCTCTCAACAGCTTCCTATCGCCTTCAGAATAGAACACACATTCTTTAGGTTAAACAAGAAGCCTCGACTGACTCCTAATCCAGCCTCACCTCTCACCATTTCTTTGCTATACTCCAGACTCCAATAACACAGAATCACGGTTTTTCAACTGTGTCATGCTTCTTCATGTCTGTGGTTCGGTGCACACTGCTCCCTTGGCCTGGAATTTTCCCCAACCCATTTGTCATGTGCTTCACGTGCTACTCCCTCACTGCTGAATTTCAGAGCTCTGGGAAGCTGCGTCTGAGCCTCAGTCCAAGTTAGGTGCCAGCCCCGCAGCATCCTGTGCCCCTCTGCACCACTTAGTGTACAGAGGAGTTCCATGTTGACTAGATTAGGAGATATTTGAGGGCAGGATCCATGTTCTTTTATTCCCCAAAACCTATCACAGTGCCTGGCACTTATTAAGTACTTAAAAAGTGGATTAAATTTTTTAACACAAAAACAGAGTTAAAATCCATCATAAGGGCTTCCCTGGTGGCACAGTGGTTGACAGTCTGCCTGCCGATGCAGGGGACACGGGTTCGTGCCCTGGTCCGGGAAGATCCCGCATGCCGCGGAGCGCGGCTGGGCCCGTGAGCCATGGCCGCTGAGTCTGCGCGTCCGGAGCCTGTGCTCCGCAACGGGAGAGGCCACAACAGTGAGAGGCCCGCGTACCGCAAAAAAAAAAATTCATCATTAAACCCTTTCTTAAATATGTTGGCTAATGCAGTAGCTAATTTTCCCAAGTATCCTGGTGAAAACTACCTTGTGTGGGTTCCTGAGCAGGAGCTGGGGCTGGAACTTCCGGCATTTCTTGTTCATTCATAACTGCCATAGGAACTTCAGCCATCGTTTGTTGGAATGGAAATGTATAAAAAGCTTGCGCGTGCTGAAGGGAACAGCTGAAAGAACAATTAAGGATAAGACAAGAAGACAAAATTACCCAAACGTAAGGTTCGATGATCAGCTCTAAAAAACCGTCAGGATCCAAATGTTTGTAACCAGATTATAGTATTTATTTAGAGTTGACAACAGGAGCAAAGAGGGGAAGAAGATCTCTTCCCATATGTACACATTTACCCATCCTTTACTGGGTGCCTACTAACCATCTATAATTAACTCTCACACTGTGTTAATGACAAAATGTGTCATCAGTAAAGCTTACCAGTCCTGTCAGGTAAGCCTGTACTTCCCTGAAATGAGATCATGGGAATTTTCTAGTAGACAGTTGAAAGGCCCACCAGCCCATACAGGGTTGAAATATCCACAAAAATAATTTGTATTCCTACCTTCAGTATTTAATCCTCTTGTCACAAAGATCCCCTGCAATTTAAACTTTTTTTTTCAGTTTTATTGAGATATAGTTGACATGTAGCATTGTTCAAGGTGTACAACAGTGTTGATCTGACACACATATACTGCAAAATGATTACCACCATAGCCTTAGCTAACACTTCCACCAGGGCACATAATTACCATTTCTTTCTTGTGGTGAGAACATTTCAGATCTGCTCTCTCAGCAACTTTCAAGTATATCCTTCAGCACTATTCGTTATAATCACCACGCCGTACATCAGATCCCCAGAACCTGTTAATCTTATAACTTGAGGTTTGTACCCTTTGACCAACATCTCCCCATTCCTTAAGAACTTAAGGTTCTCTTTTGATTTACTTGCCTGTTTACTTATGTATTCATTGGATCTGTTTTTTTTAACGGTTGCTGGGGGTTTTTTGCCACTAAATGAGGACTAGAAATGGACATTTCCATAAATATCTGTGAATTTATGGAAAAGACTACTCTAAACCTCTCTTCTGAACACGATTTAAACTCTGTTCAAAGTGTTCGGTTCAATGTAAGGAACACAGGCCCTTCACAGAAAACAAATGCTAAAAATATTTCTGGTGACTATAAACCACTACCCCAAGCTGTTGCTATCAGCAAAAAGCTAGGGAAGTAAACCCACATTTTATGAAACCTGAGTTACAGCTGACGCCAAAAAAATGCCACTAAATATGCAGAAGGAAGAAAAACACTAGGAAATAAAATGGATAAGTACCATTTACCATTTGGAGAGAAAAGCCATGTTTTCTGTGGCAAGCTTAATAGTTTCTTTTTCTGTGATGTGTGGACAAGGAAAACAGGGTGCTCAGAAAGCTGAGGTTAAAAAGGCAAACTAGTCCACGGTAAATGCATGAACTTTACAACATGTAAATCATACCTTAATAACTTGGTTCTTAAAAAAAGAAGGCAAACTAAGACATTCCCCAGGATAAACTTAAACGGCCCAGGCAGACACAGGGTTACAAACTACCTGTGGGTGGCTAGGCTAGAACACTGGATGCTCAAAGAAAAACAGGGGCCCAATCTCAATGGACAAAACAATGGGGAAGCATTCTAGCTTCAAGCTATCTTTAAGGGTAAGATGGTAAAGAAAAGATGAAGAATTAGTGAGAAAGATATTAAACTATGTATCTTAAGAGTTTTATTTCTTTAAATACATTGTTTTCAAATTATATGAAAAAATAAAGACAATACAATGATTTAGTAAACTATAGTACATTAACATGAGTCTACTATGCAGCTACTAAAAATTAAATTTATTGATATGTAAAAGCACAGAAAATGTTTAATATATAATAAAGTGTAAAAGAATACAAAATAACATTGTGAGCTAAGGCTGCTCATGGAGAAAGTATGTAGACAAGGACTAGAAGTTAAGTTGTAAAACTGAAAAGAAGCAAAGGGCTTAAACCTTGCCTGGCACAAAGTCAAATGTTCTCTTTTTTCACACTTTTCTTTAATAATATTCATAGCACTTTTGGATAAATTGTCCAAATACTGGCTGTGTTTATGACTGAGATATGCTAACGAGGAGCTGGTTATATAGCTAGGTTAGTCGAGAGATCTCATGTGGCTACCCTTGGAAATTCCAGTAAAACGCACTGTGACTTCGGACTGTGGCCAGTGATGGTTTCCTGAGATCTAATAGCCCCTTTTAGCTAGAATATATACAAGAAAACTCATGTGGTCACAATAAGTGAGTGTCGCATTGTCAGGAAGGCAGCGTCTCACTCTCCCCCATGTTTATTGTTACGGCTCTCAGAGTTTCACATATTTGTCCCATTTTGAGCACTTCACAAAAATCCACTCTTAAAAATATGAAGACAAGGGAAACACCATTCCCATTACAAAAGGATTCTGGACTTCAAAAAATGAATTTCCAAAATGTGGCTCCTTTAGCATATTTAGGGGTCATTAAATTCTGACTTTCAGAAACTGAAAACCAAAATTTCAGAATTCAGCTGGCTGAAGAAAAAGTGAAAAATACGGAAGAGAAAATGTGGTCTTATTTTAAGAGATATGCATCAATTTTTTTAAAAAAATCCAGAAACTTGGCTATAATATGGATGTGTCCCTTAATCTTTCTAAAATTATTCCTGGCACTTTACAGTAAGCTTAAGTAGAAAAGAAATAGAGAAAGCTATGAAAAACAGAATGTATAAATTCTGAGGTAATGTACTATTTTTGAGCATTCAATTTAGCTTGATTATCTTAACAGCTTCCTAACAGCCGGAACAAAAGGAAAGAGGGTGGACTACAACGTTCTTACTACTTGGAGAAGACAGCATTACACCTGTACCAAACACTTTATGAACCTGAATGCTAGGAAACTAAAGTTCTGGATAATTTACTTTTCTATTATCTAATAATGGTTAAATTTGGAAGCAGCATGAACCTATTTCAACCTTAATGTGAAAATATTTCCTAAATACATTTGTTATATTTATATAGGATAACTGCCACTTCCTAATTCAGAATTCTGCAATATTTATGAACACCAATTTTCTCTGTATTAGAGACAGCAACAGAGGAGCACTTAGCATCCTCTCAGGACCTCCGTTCCCTCCCCATGAAAATGAGGGGTGAGATTCCGTGATTTCCACATATATGGAGAAAGTGTAGGAAATAAGACCAAACCTGTCCAGACTCGGAACGAACCCCAAAGCATTTTAATTTTTTATAATTCCCTGATATCAAACTTCCGAGCATGATAAATGACTTTATTTCCCCTTGTTGACTTTTCTCTCCTATCATCTGTGTTTGTCCACACACACATATGTTCTGGACACCTCTCCCCCTTTCCTGCAGTTAACCCTTTCCTCTCTCCTAGCCTCCATTTACACCCCCTTCACCTGAACAACAGTGCTCAAAGGCCTGGTTTTTTACCACTGTCTGAAAGTGATAAAGTGTGTATTTTCCAAAGGTCTTTCTCAAAACACACACGGGCATGCGTGTGCACACAAGCATACACACACACAGACAGAGTTGACTAAGGAGTCCAGTTAATTCAGATTTTGCTGCATTTCAAAAAACTAACTCGGGGCGGTGGGATGAATTGGGAGAGTGGGATTGACATCTATACACAACTATGCATAAAACAGATAACCAATGAGAACCTCCTGTATAGCACAGGGAACTCTACTCAATGCTCTGTGGTGACCTAAATGGGAAGCAAATCTAAAAAAGAAAGGATATATGTATACGTATAACTGATTCACTTTGCTGTACAGCAGAAACTAACACAACACTGTAAAGCAACTATACTCCAATAAAAATTAAAACAAACAAAAAACCCAAAAAACTAACTCTTTAAGGTTTCTCTAAGATGAATGACTCCAATTTCTTTAACCTTCAGTTATTTTCTACTATTTTAAAGATGTAAGTTGCTTTTTTTCTAAATATATTTGTCTTAGTTTGTTCAGGTTGCTATACAAAACACCATAGACTGAGTGGCTTATAAACAACAAATATTTATTTCTCACAGTTTTGGAGGTTGGGAAGTCCAAGTTCAAAGTGCTGGCAGATTTAGTGACTGGTGAGGGCCTGCTTTATGGCTCATTTTAGGTTGACTTCTTGCTGTGTCCTCACACGGGGGAAGGGGTGAGGGATCTCTCTGGGATCTCTTTTACAAGGGCACTAATTCCAATTCGGAGGGCTCTGCCCTCATGACCTAATCACCTCCCAAAGGCCCCACCTCCAAATAACCTAACCATATGTTAGGTTGCAACATATGAATTCTGGAAGGACACAAACATTCACTCTATACCAACATTTGATTACCTTCATTTAAACAAGCATACACAACACTGAATACTTACAAAATAACCATCAATGCTAAATAATCCAAATGCTCAACTAAACGGGACTAGTTACATAAATTATGATGGAATACATTACAACTATTTAAAGCCTACATTCAATATTGCTAAGTGGAAGTGCGTGTATTCACCATGCATTACTGGGTACTTACTGTGCAGGGTCTACTAGAAACTGTAAACACAAGAAACTGAGAATGAGCCAGAACCCCAACTCATTTAACTATTGTGCATATAGCATAATTTCAGGTTTCCTCACTATCTGGTCATTTTTCTAGTGCTTAGGATAAAACAAAATAAAAATACTCCATAGCCTCATCATCCTGAAACTGAGCAGGGCTATCAACTTCCTCATTCTGGAGACATTACAAAATCATTACATTAGCTTTATTGGCACCCACCTTATACTGTTGATTCATACTGAATTTGCCATCAATGGAAACTGCCCTGTATCACGGCTCCCTCACCTCATACCTGCAACACTGTTCTTTCTATACTTAAGCACAGGATTGTGCCTCTTTTTGTAATAGATGATTCACGTTCCAGCCAGTTGGGATTGACCTGGATTCTGACTCAATCTATCAATTCCACAAACCCCTCACAGCGTTGGGTCACTCAAATATTTTATCAGCATGCCGTCAGCACCTTGAAGTTGTTAAACACTGAAAAGTTGGGGTAGGACTACATGGCACATCAGTATAGACCTCTCTTCAGGCTGGCCTTGACTCTCAGTAGTAAAGCAGTTTTGATTTCACCTAAGAGGATTGCCACCAGTCTATCCTTATCTTGCCCACAAAACGTACAGATGTTAGGGAGGCTGACTTTGAAGCTACACTGTGTGGGTTCAAATTTCAGCTCTGCCATTTACTAGTTCTGTAGGCAGGTTCCTTAACCTCTTTATGTCCCAGCTTCCACATCTGTAAAATGGGGACAGAAGCACCTAATTCATTGATTATGAGAATAAAATTAGTTAACACATGTAAAACACTTAAAACAGTGCCTGCTATGTAATACATTTGTTGTAACAAAAACAAAGACAACAGGGGATGATTAAATATTCTAGGTACCCCTGTCATCCACCTTCTGATGCTGTCTAGCCTAGTATCATTATCAAAAAGGGAATGAACCTAGCCTGGTAGGTCTTGCTTTATTCTGAACTTATACTGTACCTTAGTGGTCACTAGTTCCTTTTAAATATGTTCAATAACCGCTGAGAAGTAAAAATTTTATTTAGGATCAAAGTCAATAAATTCCACGACAGACTCCACCTGTGGAAAATAAAAGGGATCCATGTGTTTATTTTCGGACTTTAGGCCCCTCTCCTGTTGTCTACAAGTTATTAAAGAATGCTGTAATCTGGCCTCTCACTTGAAATACAACTCATCTGGGTCAGGAAACATGATTTCTGTTAGAGCTGCTAAAAGTTCTCTTAAATGACCTCATTGATCTTGAGCTTTAAACCTAACAATCATTCTGCCATTTTCCATCTACAATCATTTTTCTTAACATGAAATGAAAAATCAAAATCAGAACTAAGTGCTTATATTTTCTGTCATCTACTAACAACATGCCAGTGAACAAGGCAGAAAACCCAAATCTTTCTTGTCCTTCTTATTGTCCACACTAACTCAAAAAAGTTCTTGGTCTCTTTAACATTTCTAGAAAGCCCAATCTCATCTGAGGGTTAATCTTAACTGTCTGTATTCTCGGTGGTCTGTGTCACACGTTTCCAGTCATTTTTGACTTGGCATCCTACTTCCCATCTTTGGTAAACGTCCTTTTCATGCTTGAGCTCATTAGAAACATACTGGTCCTCTTCCTTTTTCCCTCTGGTTAGACTGTAAGCACTTGTTTAGACTCTTGAAATATTCTCTCTTTTTTTAAAAAGGGGGCTATATCTATGGAATTCTTTTCTTTGAATTTTTTGAAATTAATCTTCCAAAGTAAATAGCAAATTCACTATACCCAAAGTTCCATGCCATTCCTTGATTAGCACAAAGTCAAGGATGACAGAGAACCACTTTCTCAGGATTACCTGGGGCCTGAGTCATTTCAGAATGCCCAAGGATAAACTCCTGAGAGTACTAACACAGAATTCTCCGTATTTCCCAAGGTGAAAGCTTTGCAAATCAAAATAAAAAATGATCTATAACCCAATGGATTAAGTTAAGACCAAATATAAGACAGACAATTTTGAGCTAAACATTGTACCAGAGAGACCTATTACTTTGCTGCAAGACACTGAGTACGGTCTGACAATGTGAACAACCAGCCCTCCCCAAATCTGCATTCCGGAACAGGCATGATGGCCGACCGGACTCTGCCATTTTATTTCAGGTATTGAGCGTCCAGATTTTGGTGTTCGCGAGGGGACTGGAACAAATCTCCCGCGGATACGGAGAGATGACTGTAATTTACTTCATGGAAGGTGTTACCCAGGTTTCAATTCAGATCCGAAGATCACAGAGAGTGATTTCCACAAGTTTTGGTGAATTCTTCTATTTGTAAAGTTCTTCACGGAAAGAAATGGAATTATTTCAGGATTTGATTCATAATGTCAAGATGAAGTCTGCACTTTATCTACATATATCTCCTTCCCTAAACTCTAAGACAATCTATGTTGGTTACTTAAGCACACCCCTTCCACATAACGCCGACTCACAGCATGTCACAACTGGATTCCACAGACGCCCTATTTTACAGACATGAACAGGCCCAGAGAAGTTTAGTGTCTTGCCCAAGTTCAGGGCCCCATGGCCAGAAAGTCAGGATAATTCTTCATTAGGTCAAACAGTACTGTATTCCAATGTAAACCTTTTTTTTTTTTCCCTTTTTAAAGACTCTGTTACCATATTTAGTTCATTTGGCTTTCCGTCTGGGGTTCCAATTTCGAGATCTCTGCTTTTGCAAAACTCTCCACGCCTCTTACACTCCCCAAACGACATATTACAAGTAAATTCTTAAGGGAGTCCCGAAGACCACTAGAACATAATTTCACACGACTTCTTGGGAGTGTTATTCCTAGTCCCAGAATTCAAGACCTCTAGTGCGGCAATGTTATCTACCCTCTGCCCCTGACGTACACCTTTGAGGAAGGAAGACACAGTAAATCTACAACTCTTAGATGAAAACTCCTGGAGTGATACGTGTGATACTACATCCTTACAGCTCCGCACGGTAATGGAGGGTGAAGGGAAATATAGCCAAGAAAGGTAACCGGAAACAAATACTAACCGGAGACTGCTTGTTGCTTATTATCGCATTTTTAAGCCGGCTGGGTGCCGGGAAGGACTGGGGAGGCAGCCCAGATGCAAGCGGCGCCCAGTCTGAGAGACCTAAGCAACGGGCGGCCCGAGCAGGCCGCCAGTGCGCACGCGCGGCCCCGGCCTTTGTACTGGGGCCGTGGCCTTAAAGACCCCCTGCGTGCGTGCGTGCGCGCGCGCGCCCGCGGCCCTCCACCCGGCGAAGGGCGCGGGGGGAGGGGCGGTGCCCCGCCCCGGCCTTACCTGCCTGCGTTCTCCGCTTCCATTCCCTGCTGCCGATCGCGCGCGCAGCTACTCCTGCCTGGCAAGCGAGCGACCGGACACTGTAGTACCGCGGCCCAGGCACGTACTGCGGTACGGTAATAACCAGACACTTAGATTCGATTGCTGGCAGAACTGGGACAGCGGCTGGCGCTCAAGCTCCTCCCCCAAGTTTCTAGTTCCCCCCTCCCCCCAGGCCAGACCCACCCTCCGTCCGGCGCTTCCGTTTGCCCGGAGCCAAATCACACGCCCTGTGCTTGTCACGTGATGCAGGGCAGTCCAATCACGTTCTCTCCCCTCTCGTTGGTTCTACTGCTCGCCACTTGGCCTTCCGGGAAAGGTGGAGGATAAAAAGGCAGGGAGGGGGACCGCTCTGGGGAAGTAAGGTTTTGTCCGCCTGGTTTTTCGGTGGTGGGCCGGTGGCGGTGCGTGCGAGTTGGGGAAGTCCTCTCTGTGGGCGCTATGTAGCTGGGGCGGTTATGCTTATCACAATTATCCAGGCCTTTCCACCTGGATAATTTTATTCCGATTAAAAACTGCGATTTGCATTAATTACCAAGTAATACTGTGATGTAGGAGAAAGCAGAGACTTTGGTATCAGACAACCTGGGAGTCCTGGCCACTGTGCCATATTGGGCCTCACTTTCCTAATCTGTAAAATGAGGGTGATTGTAAAACAGCTTTGTAAAATGTGGAACTTTACGTAAACCGTTCTCTGCTTTACTTTTAATATGTAAAAATATAAAAGTTTAAACTCTGTGAGAGTAGATGGTACTCAAGCATCACCTCCTCGTTACAACCTTCCGGACTAACCTCTCTTTTATTCTCGCTGTCTGTTAAAGCTGGGTTTTGTTTCTTTAGTTCTCAAGTTAATCGCTGGTTTTTGTACAAGGACTCCATTAAATAACTCTTAATGGTAATAGGCTATTCTGTTTCTTTCGTTAGCCTGATGGGACACATGGCTGCTGTATTAGTTAGCTTTCCATATTTTATGCTGTGAGTCCAAAATCTCAGTGGTTTACAGCAACAAAGGTTTATTTCTCACTGATTAATACACGAGCTGGGAAATGGCTGAGGCTCTGTGCCACTTGTGTCTTCTTCATTCTAGGATCCAGGAAAGGGCTTTCATGAGTAAATACAGAAATATTGATTTGTATTATATGAATTGCTTAAGTGAAACTTATAACATTTTTAAACTTTTCAGAATGTCTACGAATACTCTGCCTACTAGTAAGTAGGTGTCACTCAGAACCTGACTCATGGTCGGTATTCAGTGATTATTTGTTGAGTGAATGAATTAACAACAGCCCAACCTCTCTTTCTCTCTGGTTTTGCTAACCACTCAGGACCACAATCCAGAAAAGTTTTAAAGCAACATCTTTGAGGTACTCCTGTATGTATTTTTTTTTTTTTTTGCCATGTCACGGCTTGCAGGATCTTAGTTTCCCAACCAGAGATGGAACCCGTGCCCCTTGCAGTGGAAGTGCAGGGGTCCTAACCACTGGACAGCCAGGGAATTCCCTGTCCTGTATGTATTTTTAAATGCATGAATTAGGCGAGCATATTGTGAAAATTAAGTAGAAGTGAAGGTTACTAGTGGGAAGCTCAAGAAGTAGGAAGCTAGAGTCGTGGGTAGGAAATCGCTTCTGATGCTGGCAGGCAGGGCCAGCTTTATGGGTGTGTGATCTGTGTAGTCGAATAGGGCCCTACTCTTATAAGGGCCCCATAGTTAGTTAATTTAATGCTCTGCTACTGCCATCTTGAAATTCTTAAATAATTATTTAACGAGGGGTCTGCATTTTTACTTTGAACTGGGGTCTGCAAATTATGTAGTTGGTCCTGTTGACAGGTGTTAAAGAGGAAGATTAAATAATGTGCCAGTGTCTCTGTTGCATATGGGGGCCTTGGAGGCCAACAGCTCATAGCAACAAGGAGAATGGATGACAACAGTTACATTCATAACAATAACAATGGTGATAATAATGATGGTAATACAGCAGCTTACATTTACTGACTATGTACCATGAACTGTTGTAAGTGCTTTGCATATATTAATTCTTTTAATTCTCAGGAGAACCCTATGAACCGATGCCACAGCTCAAGTTTGAAGGCTATCAGGTTGGAGAACCAGGAAAAGCCAATGCTCCAGTTCAAATCAGAAGGCCATCTGCTTGAGAATTCCTTCTTATTCAGGGAGATCTTTTGTTCTGTTCAAGCCATCAACTGATTGGATGAGGCCCACCCACATTATGGAGGGCAATCTGCTTTACTCAAAGTCCACTGATTTAAATGTTAATCTCATCCAAAAACATCCTCACAGCAACATCCAGAATAATGTTTGACCATATATCCGGGCAACATGGTCCACCTAAGTTGCCACATAAAATTAACCATCAGAGGTAGCAACTATTATTATCTGTATTTTGCAGACAAACTGACAGCGAGGTTAAATAACTTGTGCAAGTTCACACAACTACTAAGTGGCAGAGTCAAGAATATTGCCAGGGCAACCTGGCTCCAGAGTCCACCCTCTCAGAGCTATATGTGAGCCTTAGCAGAGCATGAGGAGGAAGGAGGGCTTCAGACAGAAGGCTATTCAAAGCCCAAAGAGCTGGTCATCATATGTTTATAGCGTTAAATGTCTGTGTTAGCAAAGAAGAAATGTCTCAAATCAATAACCTCAGCTTCTGGACTTCCCTGGTGGCTCAGTGGTTAAGAATCCGCCTGCCAATGCAGGGGACATGGGTTTGAGCCCTGGTCCAGGAAGATCCCACATGCTGTGGAGCAACTAAGCCCGTGTGTCACAACTACTGAGCCTGCACTCTAGAGACCGCAAGCCACAACTACTGAAGCCTGCATGCCTAGAGCCCGTGCTCCGCAACAAGAGAAGCCAACACAATGAGAAGCCCATGCACTGCAATGAAGAGTAGCCCTCACTCGCTGCAACTAGAGAAAGCCTGCGCTCAAAAACGAAGACCCAACATGGCCAAAAATAATTAATTAATTAATTTTAAAAAGTGACCTCAGTTTCCATCTTAAGAAACTAGAGAATGAAGAGCAAATTCAACTCCAAGTAAACAAAAGAGGGACTTCCCTGGTGGTCCAGTGGTAAAGAATCTGCCTTACAATACAGGGGACGTGGGTTTGATCCCTGGTCAGGGAACTAGGATCCCACATGCCACGGGGCAACTAGGCCCACGTGCCACAACTACTGAGCTTGCATGCCTCAACTAGAGAGCCTGCGTGCCGCAAACTACAGAGCCCACGCACCCTGGAGCCTGTGCGCCACAACTAGAGAAGAGAAAACCTGCATGCCACAACTAGAGAGAAGCCCACGTGCCACAATGAAAGATCCTTCATGCCTCAACACAGATCCTGTGTGCCACAACTAAGACCCGATGCAGCCAAAAAATAATAATAATAAAATAAATAATATATAAATCTTTAAAAAAAAGTAACAAAAGAAAGAAAATATAGAGTGTAAAATCAGCGAAATCGAGAACAGAAAAACAATAGAGAATCAATGACACCAAAAGTTGTACTTTGAGAAGATCAATAAAACTGATAAACTGCTAACCAGATTTAACAGGAAAGAAAAGGAGAGAAGACACAAATTAACAATGTAATAATGAAATAAGTGACATAACTATACATTCTACATGTATGAAGAAATAATAAGGGACTATGTTGAACAACTCTATTTCTATAAATTCAGCAACTTTGATGAAATGCACAAATTCCTTAAAGACACAAACTACTGAAGACCAGTCAGGATAAACAGATAACCTGAACAGCCCCATATCAAAGAAACTGAATTTGTAGTTAAAAACCTCCCCACAAAGAAAACTACAGGCCCAAATCGTTTTACTGGTGAATTCCAGCAGACATTTAAGGAAGAAATAATACCAGTTCTGCCAGACTCTTCCAGAATTTGAAAAGGAGGGAATATTTTCTAACTTATTTCATGAGACCAACATTACCCTGTCACCAAAAGTGGACAAAGATGCTAGAGGAAAAGAGACTGCAAACCAGTATCTATCATGAACGTAGATGTAAAAGTTCTGAACAAAATTGAGCAAATCAAATCCAACAATATATAACAAGGATAATACATCACAACTAAGTGGAATTTATCCAAGTCATCCCTTGGTATCCATGGAGAATTGGTTCCAGGACCCCCCTGTGGATACCAAAAATCCATGGGTGCTCAAGTCCCTTATATAAAATGTCGTAGTATTTGCATATAACCTATTTACATTCTCCTATATACTTTAAATCATCTCTAGATTACTTATAATTATCTAATAGAATGTAAATGCCATGTAAATAGTTGTAAATACAATGTAAATACTATATAAATAGCTGCCAGAGTGCAGCAAATTCAAGTTTTGCTTTTTGGAACTCTCTGGATTTTGTTAATATTTTCAATCTGAGGTTGCTTGAATTCCTGTTTGTGGAATCCACGGATATGGAGGAGCGACTCTAATATAAGGTTGACTTAATGTTTGAAAAAAATCATTCTATATGATTTATCACCTTAACAAATTTTTCAAAAGCCCTTATGACCACCTTAATAGATACAGACGAGGATTTGACAAAATTCAACATCCATTTCTGATAAAAAAAAAAAAAAAAAAAGCTTCCCTGGTGGCACAGTGGTTGAGAATCTGCCTGCTAATGCAGGGGACACGGGTTTGAGCCCTGGTCTGGGAGGATCCCACATGCCACGGAGCAACTAGGCCCGTGAGCCACAACTACTGAGCCTGCGCGTCTGGAGCCTGTGCTCCACAACAAGAGAGGTCGCCATAGTGAGAGGCCCGCGCACCGCGATGAAGAGTGGCCCCCGCTTGCCACAACTAGAGAAAGCCCTCACACAGAAATGAAGATGCAACACAGCAAAAATAAATAAATTAATTAATAAACTCCTACCCCCAACATCTTTTTTAAAAACAAAAAAAACTTTAAGCAATCTAGAACAGAAGGGAACTTCCTCAACTTGATAAATGACATCTATAAAAAACTTACTGTATTTATTAAGAGTTCATTTTATGGTTTAATGTAAGCAATCCTATGAAACCTACAAAAAAGGTACTGGAATAAGTGAGTTTAACAAAGCTGCAGGAGAAAAGATCAATATAGGACAATCAATTGTATTCTATATATTACCAACAAGCCATCAGAAAAAACACCATTTACAATAGCATCAAAAAATATGAAATACTTAGGGATAAATCTGATAAAGGATGTTTCCCGAAAATTACAAAAATATTGCTGAGAGAAATTAAGTAAGACCTAAATAAGTGGAGAGATACATTGTGTTCATAGGTCAGAAGACTAAATATTGTCAAGATGATCACAGATTGAATATTACGGCAATCAAAATCCTAGTAGGCTTTTTTGTAGAAATTGACAAGATGATTCTAAAAGTCATATGGAAAGGCAAAGATCTACAATAGCCAAAACAACTCTTTAAAAAGAAAGAACAGTATGATATCACTTATATGTGGAATCTAAAAAAATAAACTAGTGAATATAATAAAAAAAAAAGAGAGAAACAAAGAACAAAATTGGAGGACTAACACTACCTGATTTTTAATATAAGTCAACAGTAATCAAGACAGTGTGGTATCATGACAGACAACAATATATCAAAGGAAAATAATAGAGTCCAGAAATAGACACATACATACATAGACAACTGGTCAGCAGATTTTCCACAAAGGTATGCTTTCAGTGGAGAAAGCACAGTCTTTTCAACAAATGGTGCTAGAACAATTGGATAGGCATATGCAAACAAAACAAGACTGGGGTGCACACCTCAGACCATACAAAATGTTTAGCTCAAAATGGGTCACAGATTTACCTGGAGAAAACCATAATTCAAAAATAAACGTGCACTCCAGATTGGAACAAAGATGGCAGAGTAGAAGGACGTGCTCTCACTCCCTCTTGTGAGAACACCAGAATCACAACTAGCTGCTGGACAATCATCGACAGGAAGACACTGTAACTCACCAAAAAAAGATACCCCACATCCAAAGACAAAGGAGAAGCCACAATGAGACGGTAGGAGGGGCACAATCACAGTAAAATCAAATCCCATAACTGCTGGGTGGGTGACTCACAGACTGGAGAACACTTATACAGAAGTCCACCCACTGGAGGGAAGGTTCTGAGCCCCACGTCAGGCTTTCCAACCTGGAGGTCCAGCAATGGGAGGAGGAATTCCTAGAGAATCAGACTTTGAAGCCTATTGGGAATTGATTGCAGGACTTTGACAGAACTGTGGGAAACAGAGACTCCACTCTTGGAGGGCACACACAAAGTAGTGTGTGCATCGGGACCCAGGGCAAAGAGCAATGACACCAGGGGAGACAGAACCAGACCTACCTGCTGCTGCTGGAGGGTCTCCTGCAAAGGCAGGGGCTGGCTTTGGCTCACCGTGGGGACAAGGACACTGGCAGCAGAAGTTCTGGGAAGGACTCCTTGGCATGAGCCCTCCCGGAGTCTGCCATTAGCCCCAACAAAGAGCCCAGGTAGGTTCCAGTGTTAGGTCATCTCAGGCCAAACAACCAAAAGGGAGGGAACCCAGCCCCACCCATAAGCAGTCTAGCAGATTAAAGTTTTACTGAGCTCCTCCCACCAGAGCAACAGTCAGCTCTACCTACCACCAGTCCCTACCATCAGGAAACTTGCATAAGCCTCTTATATAGCCTCATCCACCAGAGGGCAGACAGCAGAAGCAAGAACTACAATCCTGCAGCCTGTGGAACAAAAACCACATTCACAGAAAGATAGACAAGATGAAAAGGCAGAGGGCTATGTACCAGATGAAGGAACAAGATAAAACCCCAGAAAAATAACTAAATGAAGTGGAGATAGGCAACCTTCCAGAAAAAGAATTCAGAATAATGATAGTGAAGATGATCCAGGACCTCGGAAAAACAATGGAGGCAAAGATCGAGAAGATGCAAGAAATGTTTAACAAAGACCTAGAAGAATGAAAGAACAAACAAACAGAGATGAACAATACAATAAGTGAAATGAAAACTACACTAGAAGGAATCAATAGCAGAATAACTGCGGCAGAAGAACGGATAAGTGACCTGGAAGACAAAATGGTGGAATTCACTGCCACAGAACAGAATAAAAACCAGGAAGAAACAGAAAATATGAACAGACCAATCACAAGTAATGAAATTGAAACTGTGATTAAAAATCTCCCAACAATCAAAAGTCCCAGACCAGATGGCTTCACAGGTGAATTTATCAAACATTTAGATAAGAGCTAATACCCATCCTTCTGAAACTCTTCCAAAAAACTGCGGATGAAGGAACACTCCCAAACTCGTTCTATGAGGCCACCATCACCCTGATACCAAAACCAGACAAAGATACTACAAAAAAAGAAAATTACAGACCAATATCACTGATGAATATAGATGCAAAAATCCTTAACAAAATACTAGCAAACAGAATCCAACAACACATTAAAAGGATCATACACCATGATCAAGTGGGATTTATCCCAGGGATACAAGGATTCTTCAATATATGCAAATCAGTCAATGTGATATACCATATTAACAAATTGAAGAATAAAAACCATTTGATCATCTCAATAGATGCAGAAAAAGCTTTTGACAAAATTCAAGACCCCTTTATGATAGAAACTCTCCAGAAAATGGGCATAGAGGGAACCTACCTCAATATAATAAAGGCCATAGACCACAAACCCACAGCAAACATCATTCTCAATGGTGAAAAACTGAAAGCATTTCCTCTAAGATCAGGAACAAGACAAGGTTGTCCACTCTCGCCACTATTATTCAACATAGTTTTGGAAGTCCTAGCCATGGCAATCAGAGAAAAGAAGAAATAAAAGGAATACAATTGGGAAGAGAAGAAGTAAAACTGTCACTGTTTGCAGATGACATGATACTATACATAGAGAATCCTAAAGATGACACCAGAAAAATGCTAGAGCTAATCAATGAATTTGGTAAAGTTGCAGGATACAAAATTAATGCACAAAAATCTCTTGCATTCCTATAGAGTAATGATGAAAAATATGAAAGAGAAATTTAGGAAACACTCCCATTTACCACTGCAACAAAAAGAATAAAATACCTAGGAATAAACCTACCAAGGGAGACAAAACACCTGTATGTAGAAAACTATAAGACACTGATGAAAGAAATTAAAGATGATACCAACAGATGGAGAGATATCCATGTTCTTGGATTGGGAGAATCAATATTGTGAAAATGACTATAGTACCCAAAGCAATCTATAGATTCAATGAAATCCCTATCAAATTACCAATAGCATTTTTTACAGAACTAGAACAAAAATTCTTAAAATTTGTATAGAGACACAAAAGACCCCGAATAACCAAAGCAGTCTTGAGGGAAAAAAGTGGAGCTGGAGGAATCAGACTCCCTGACTTCAGACTATCCTATAAAACTACAGTAGTCAAGAAAATATGGTACTGGCAGAAAAACAGAAACATAGATCAATGGGACAGAATAGAAACCCCAGAGGTAAACCCACGCACCTATGATCAACTAATCTATGGCAAAGGAGGCAAGGATATACAATGGAGAAAAGACAGTGTATTCAATAAGTGATGCTGGGAAAACTGGACAGCTACATGTATAAGAATGAAATTAGAACACTCCTTAACGCCATATACAAAAAGAAACTCAAAATGGATTAGAGACCTAAATGTAAGACTGGACACTATAAAACTCTTAGAGGAAAACATAGGAAGAACACTCTCTGACATAAATCACAGCAAGATCTTTTTTGATCCACCTCCTAGAGTAATGGAAATAAAAATAAAAATAAACAAATGGGACCTAATGAAACTTAAAAGCTTTTGCAAAGCAAACTACAAACAAGACGAAAAGACAACCTTCAGAGTGGGAAAAAATATTTGCAAATGAATCAACGGATAAATGATTAATCTCCAAAGTATATAAACAGCTCATGCAGCTCGATATTAAAAAAACAAACAACCCAATCCAAAAATGGGCAGAAGACCTAATTAGACATTTCTCCAAAAAAGACATACAGATGGCCAAGAAGCACATGAAAAGATGCTCAACATCACTAATTATTAGAGAAATGCAAATCAAAACTACAATGAGGTATCACCTCACACCAGTAAGAATGGGCATCATCAGAAAATTTACAAACAACAAATGCTGGAGAGGGTGTGGAGAAAAGGGAACCCTCTTGCACTGTTGGTGGGAATGTAACCTGATTCAGCCACTATGGAGAACAGTATGGAGGTTCCTTAAAAAACTAAAAATAGAATTACCATATGATCCAGCAATCCCACTGCTGGGCATATACCCAGAGAAAACCATAATGCAAAAGAACACATGCACCCCAATATTCATTGAAGCACTATTTATAATAGCCAGGTCATGGAAGCAACCTACATGCCCATCAAGAGAAGAATGGATAAAGAAGATGTGGTACATATATACAATGGAATATTAGCCATAAAAATGAACGAAATTAGGTCATTTGTTGAGATGTGGACGGATCTAGAGACTGTCATATAGAGTGAAGTAAGTCAGAAAGGGAAAAACAAGTATCGTATATTAATGCATATATGTGGAACCTACAAAAATTGTACAGATGAAGTAGTTTGCAGGGCAGAAGTTGAGACACAAATGTAGAAAACAAACGTATGGACACCACGGGGGGAAAGCGGCGGGGAGGTGGGGGTGGTGGTGTGATGAATTGGGCAGTTGGGATTAACATGTATACACTGATGTGTATAAAATTGATGGCTAATAAGAACCTGCTGTATAAAAAAATAAAATTAAAAAAAAAAAAAAAAACATACGTGTACTCCAGTGTTCATTGCAGCACTATTTACAATAGCCAGGACACGGAAGCAACGTAAATGTCCATCAACAGAAGAATGGATAAAGAAATGTGGTACATATATACAATGGAATATTACTCAGCCATAAAAAGGAATGAAACTGTGAAATTTGCAGAGACATGGATGGACCTAGAGACTGTCATACAGAGTGAAGTAAGTCAGCAAGAGAAAAACAAATATTGTATAACATCACTTATATGTGGAATCTAGAAAATGATACAGATGAACTTATTTGCAAAGCAGAAATAGAAATACAGACGTAGAGAATGGACGTGTGGATACCAGGGGAGGAAGAGGGTCTGGGATGAATTGGGAGATTGGGATTGACATATATACACTACTATGTATAAAACAGATAACTAATGAGAACCTCCTGTATAGCACAGGGAACTCACTCAGTGCTCTGTGGTGACCTAAATGGGAAGGAAATCCAAAAAAGAGGGGATATATGTATACATATAGTTGATTCGCTTTGCTGTACACCAGAAACTAAAACAACATTTTAAAGCAAATATACTACAATAAAAATTAATTTAAAAAAGGGACCACAGACTTAACTGTAAAACCTAAATCTCTAAAACTTCTGGGAGAAAATACAAGAGAAAATCTGTGACCCTGGGTTAGATTTCTTAGATATAACACCAAAGCATGACCCATTAAAGAGAAAAATGAAAGTGGGACTTCATTAAAATTAAAAACTTCTGCTCTTCAAAAGATTAAGAAAATGAAAAGATAAGATATAGACTGGGAGAAAATATTTGTAGATCAAATCTATCTGATAATGGACTTGTATCCATAATATATAAAGAAGATTCAATACTCATAATAAAAAAAACCCAATTAAAAAATGTGCAGAGGGCTTGAACTGATACTTCCCTCAAAGAAAATATAAACACATGATTCTCAACATGATTAGTCATGAGATACCATTACCCACCTATTAGAATGGCTAAAATTAAAAAGACTGATTAAAGTGTTGGAGAGGATGTGGAGAGACTAGTACTCCCACATACTGTTGGTGGGAACCTACAATTGTACAAGTACTTTGGAAAACAGTTTGGCAATTTCTTTAAAAGTTAGATATATACCTACCATAACTGCAGCCATTCTACTCCTAGGAATGTACACAATAGAAATGGAAGCATATATTCATAGACCTGTATACGCGTCTTTCTGGCACTCTTCACTGTTCATAGCAGTTTTATTCGTATTAGCCCCAAACTGGAAACAACCAAAATGTCAACCAAAGGCGAATGGATAAGCCAGTTGTGGTATAACTACACTCAGCAATAGAAAGGAGCGAACTACTGATACATGCAACAATGTGGATGAATCTCAGAATAATTGTACTGCATGAAATAAGCCAGACCAAAAATAGTACATACTGTATGATTCCATTTCTTTAACATTGTGGAAATGCAAACTAACCTATAGTGACAGAAAACAAGATCAGGTTGCCTAGGAAACGAGGCTGTGTGGGAGAAATTAGAAAGAGGAGCAAAGAAACTTTTAGAGGTAGTGGATGTTTTCATAATCTTGATTGTAGTAATGGTTTCACAGGTGTCCAAATATGTCAAACCTCATCAAATTGTATGCTTTAAATACGTGCAGTTTACTGAATGTCAAACGTACTGCCATAAAGTGGTTTTAAAAATGTGAATGTATCATGATACATGTTATGTACAAAAGATTGATTTTTCAGAATTGTCTTGCATTAACCTTTTGCTTAACAAAAAGTAATCCATAATCAAAGCACAATCTTTTTTTTTAAATTGAAGTACAGTTGATTTACAATGTTGTGTTAGTTTCAGGTGTACAGCAAAGTGATTCAGATATATACATACATATAAATATATATAAGAATATATATTTTTAGAATCTTTTCCATTATAGGTTATTACAAGATATCGAGTATAGTTCCCTGTGCTATACAATAGGTCCTTGTTGTTTGTTTTTTATATAGTAGTGTGTATCTTTTAATCCCAAACTCCCAATTTATCCCTCCTCCCGCCTCTTTCCCCTTTGGTAACCATAAATTTGTCTTTGTCTGCAAAGCACAATCTTAAAAACGCATGGATTAAATAATGTCGATTTCATTCTTCCATTTTCCAGTGGCACCATAACACAAGGTCATAGCTGTCTGGGCGTGGCTCTTTTTCAGGTGTCAAAGAACGTGCAGGGCACAACTACAGAGAATGCTTTTAACTTTACTCACTCCAGAGTGACCTCACCTAAGCACGCGTGGCTCAGTGTGCCAATCTCCACCCGCTCCTAAAAGGTGGTAAACGTGAGCAACCTCCTTTGTGGGTGCGAAAGCAAAAATGATTCAAGAATCCAGCCAGAGCCGAGGTCAAGACCCGACATCTGCCAGGAAAATTCAACTATAGAGAGAATGATGAGGGCGCCGAGAGCCTGGGGCCGGGAAAGGTCTGCGTATCGGTTTAAAAAGAAAAAAAAAAGAAACTTGCTCTGGCCGAAAATCCCACTTCCGTCCGGGTCACGTGGCCACGCCGGCAGTGAAACGGATTTTCGGTCCGGCGTGGGCCTCATCCCCTGCACTTTCGGTCCGAGTCGCGGCCGCCCGCTCCGTCTCCGGAGCGCTCTTCAACCGTCCTCTGACCCGCTTCCGAGTGCCAGTGCAGCTCGAGGTACAGTCTCCCCCGGGGCGCACCCCTAGGCTGTGCAGTGCGGTCTGTAGTGCCTCTTCTCCCAGGCGTTGCTGGGCCCCGCGGGAAACCTTCGGGTGCGACCTTCCGCTCGCTCTGCTAGAGCTGCCTTTGAACTCAGAAATCCCGGCCCCCCAACTAAGAACCCGCGGCCTTCTGGTTTTCCGCCTCCAGGGGGCGTTCATGCGCTCAGCGCCGTCGTTTCATGGTTGAGGACCCAAGTGTTCTGACTCCGCCCCTGCGCTGCAGTGGGGCCTGTTTACCCCCACGGCTTGGTGGGTACCTGGGAACGTTCTAACATCGCTCGCTTTCCCTTCCCCTTAAGCCTGCCGACGATGCCCGCGGGCGTGTCCTGGGCGTCCTACTTGAAAATGTTCGCCGCCAGCCTCCTGGCCATGTGCGCCGGCGCGGAGGTGGTGCACCGGTACTACCGGCCGGACCTGGTGAGTGCAGGAGGGTCCCCGCGCGTCGCTCCTGGACCACTTCATTTTCACAGCAGCAAAAGTGATCTTGAAATTAGGAGCACGTCTACCCGGGACCTAAAACCTTGTGGTGGCATCTCATTGCCGTTAGAGCAATACATGGCCTGCTCTTAACACAGTCTTGAAGTTTTACACGGTCTGGCACCTGTCTGCCACTGGCCTTATCTTCTAGTGTTTCTTCTTTGTTCCCTCTCTTGCAGCCACAGCGACTTCCTTGCTGTTTCTCAAACTCGTCAAGCCTGTCCCAGGCTCAAGGTCATGCTGTTTCTCTTCTTGGAATGTTTTTCTCCCAGATATTGGCTTGGTTTACTTCTTCAAAACGTCAAGTCTCTGCTCAAATATCTCCTCTAGCAATGAGGGTTCTTTGTACAGCCCCCAGAGGATTCCTCCTCTGCCATTCTGTCTCAGTCCTTCGTTTTTGATAGAGCACTTGTCATGATTTGCAATTGTTTTATTCCTTTGTCCTTTTACTTGTTCTTTGTTTCCTCCACTAGAATGTAATCTCCAGGAAGGGGACTGTGCCTGTCTGGTTCGCTCTTGTGTCTCAGTCACCTAGAAAAGGCGTCTTTCAGTCTCTGCAGTAGAATGTATTGATAGTAGATGCTTAATAAATATTTGTTGAATGAGGAAGGAGTGAATATAGGCATTCAAAGGAGGGAGGAATTTTAATTAATTTTAATAAGCATTCCCGGAAGTAGAACCGAGAATTAGAGGTACTTTTGAGGAGGTATGGTCTTGAGGAGGTGGAGGCAAGGAAGTACAGTGCAAATAATTCCAAGAGTGTGCTCCGTGTTATGCTGTGGGCGTGAATAGAGTGGAGCACAGCGCAGGGAGCAGTCATTTCTGCCTGGACTCTGGACAGGTAACACAGAGAACCAACCGTTCGTTGGTTTCTAATTTCCGTGAATTAGCACTACAGTTTTGGAGGTGTTTATTCTGGTTTTCGGAAGAGGAAACAGGTTCGGCAGAGTGAAGGTGATTTCCTGAAGTCGCATAGCTTAATGACGATTTGAAGCCCAAGCTTTCTGTTAAGTGTTTCTCTTTTTTGAACCTGTTAATGAAATAATACAACACCCTTGGAGTGTTCCAATTGAATTCAAGCATGTAGAGTAAAAAGTGAAAATCCCCCCGCTGATAACCTCCTTTATCCAATCTGCTCTCCAAGGTAACTACCATTGTTGGTTGGCATATCCTTCCAGACTTTTTATCCCTATTGACGTTTAGCTGGTATCTAGCTTTTGTACAAACAATGCTGCAGTAGCTCTTTCTTACCACTTTAGACTGCTTCTTTTGAATTCTACGGAGGCTTCAAGGATACTTAGTGGGGACAGAAAGGGGTTAGAACCTTACACAGAAATGCAGTTTGGTCTCTAGCTTGTGCAGGAATAGACATCAGACAGGCTTTACAAAGGGAGGGATGCCTGTGATTTGACCCTGGGAAATTTGCCCTTTCATTCACCCATCTCATAAGCCAGAACATGCAAGGGTTGTTACCAGCAGCTACCTGGATCTTGGGATGTGGCAGCATGAAACCAGAATCTCTAGAAGGGGCATACTGAAGTGTCTCCGACCACCTCATCCTGATTGGGTGGTGACATTGGCAGTGGGGCACCTCTGTAGGGACTTGTAGGCCGGGGCGAGCTGTGTGTAGCAGGCTGTTGGCTTTACTAACATTTAAGGAATTTATGTTCTTTACCTATGTCTGTTGGTATTGTTCCAGCAATTATAGTCACTATTGTAACCACCACCAGCCTTTGCAGGAGTCTTTCAGTCTCTGCAGCTAGAGGTCTCGGTGGATTCTAGAGCAGAGGAGACCGGAAGGGCTGCCTAGGGCTTGTGCTCAGTGCTGTTTTAAGGGAGAAGCTTTAAGGGCACCTTTTCCTCGTCATCCAGCCCAGCTCATCAAAACAGAAGAGGAGGCAAAGACTCAGGGCAGATGCTCCGTCCTGGAATAGAGAGTGCTTTCTGCTCGAGCTTCCCTTTTGCATTTCCTTTTACTCTTACATTACTTGTACTTGTCCTGTTTTTCTTAATTTATAATCTGTTTACTATTGGAGGCATAGAAGGTCAAAAGACACAGTCTCTGGACTCATTTTACAGCATTCATTTTTGGTTGTGTCCAGACACACCCATACGCACACCAACTGCTATTTAGAACCTCTGCTGACATTGCTAACTTTTGATGCCAAAATCACTTTACTCTTAAAAATTGGTTATATATTTAGTATATAAATAAGAAGTGCTACATTTTTTTTTAATCAAAGTTGAATTGTCATTTTAGCCAAAAAAGTGGAAACAATCCAAATAAATATCCATCAGCTGGTGAGTGGATAAATCGATGGTATTTATATCCTTTTATTTTTATTTTTTTAAAATTTTTTGGCCGCACCGCGTGGCATGCGGGATCTTAGTTCCCTGACCAGGGGTCAAACCTGTGCCCCCTGCAGTGGAAGTATGGAGCCTTAACCACTGGACCTCCAGGGAATTCCCTGGTATATCCTTGTAGTGGAATATTATTTGCGCCTAAAAGGGCATGAAGTATTGATATATGTGACAACACCGATGAACCTTGGAAACATGCTAAGTGAAAGAAACTAGTCACAAAAGACCACATGTTGTCTGATACCATTTATATGAAATGTCCAGGAGAGGCAAGTCTGTAGATGGCTTGCTGGTGGTGGTGGTGGTGGTGTGTGGAAATGGGAGCCACTGCTAATGGGTTTGGGTTGCATTTTGGGGTGATGAAAATGTTCTAAAATTTATTATAGTGACGGATGTGCAACTTTGTGAATATACCAAAAGTCATTGAATATTTAAATAGGTGAATAGTATGGTGTGTGAATTATATCTCACTAAAGCTGTTACAAGTTAAAACAAGATCACCTTTTTAAAAAATATATTTATTTATTTATTTGGCTGCGCTGGGTCTTAGTTGTGGCACGGGGGATCAGTTGCGGCATGTGAACTCTTAGTTGCGGCATGCGAGAGCTAGTTCCCTGACCAGGGATCGAACCGGGCCCCCTACATTGGGAGCGTGAAGTCTTAACCACTGGACCGGCAGGGAAGTCCCCAAAATCACCTTTCTTGAAGGCAGTTTTGTATTTTTTTGCCTACTGCTTTATGCTTTGCTCATAATAGACACTTACTGTTTTTGAATAAATGAATTAATTCCTAGTATTTTCTGTGCCAGGCACATGGTAGAGAGGTCAGTAAGTAGTGCAGGAATGAATTTCCCAGTGTGGAAAGCCTTGTTCAAATTCGTGATCTGTCAATCGATAACTGATGCAAACTTTCCCTCTGTGAGTCCTTTAGTACTTAAGACGTAGCCCAGATGATAGAGTCCTGTAAATAGAGGGCTAGAAAGTGACATAGATCAACTGCAGGTTCTCATAATAAAGATTTATCATTGAGTAGCTGGAGGCTTTTTGTTCTTTTTTACTTTTTACTTTCTTTGATGTTTTTCAGGTTACATTTAATTACAGTCTTAGAAAGCATTGGTATCTATATATTTTGTTTGTTTTTATTTTTGTTTTTTATAGACAATACCTGAAATTCCACCACAGCCTGGAGAACTCAAAACAGAGCTTTTGGGACTGAAAGAGAGACAACATGAACCTCAAAATTCATCTCTGCCAAGAACGCTGTGAATAATACTATGAGAATTAAATATGTAGTTTTAGAATTTACTGAGTCAAACTACTTGTGTTTAAGCACTAATACAATGCTAACTGCAAGAGGAAGTGCTCAGCAGATGTCAACTGATGCATTGAGATTTAGTTATGGTTTGACTAATGTTTCTTGAAAACTGCCAAAACTTATATCATCAGCTCCTCTAATGCGGTTTGATAGATACCTAGTCTTAAATATCATGTGAGAGAACATAGTTGCAGTGTCTCCTACCCTTATAATTCTGGTTTATTTCTCTGAATAAGCTTGACTATAACGGCAAATGGGAATTATAAGTTAACTATAATAAAAGTGACATTGACCATGAATGCTTAGGGTGAGAAGTTAATATATCTCTAAATATTGGAGAGTACTATTTGTACTGAACTGAATTCAGTTGAAATATTTAAAGTTTGAAATTCTTTTAGAGTTGCATATATAACACAATTATAAACATTGTGACTTGGACGGTCACAAGTTCTCTACCCCCAAATTTGAGACACCATTTGGCATTTAATTTCTCTTATAAAATATATTCTAAAATAACTGATAAACATAAATGAGTATTGTTATGGGTTGAATTGTATCCCCCCAAAAGATGTTGAAGTCCTAACTCCCAGTACCTGTGAGTGTGTATTTGGAAATAGGGTCTTTGCAATTGTAATGAAGTAAAGATGAGGTCATTAGGGTGGGCCCTAATCCAATGTGAATGGTGTCTTTTTATAAGAAGAGGAAAACGCCGTGTAAAGACAGACACACAGGGAGAATGCCAGGTGATAACAGAAGCAAAGTTTGGAGTGATGAAGCCACAAGCCAGGGGACACCACCAGAAGCTAGGAAGAGACAGGGCAGGATTCTACCCAGAGTCTGTGAACATGGCTCTGCTGACACCTGGATTTCGGACTTTTGGCCCCTAGAACTGTGAGACAATAAATTTCTGTTGTTTTAAGCCATCCACTTAGTGTTTCTTTGTTATGGCAGCCCTGGGAAACTAATAGCAACGTGTTAGCCCTTTTCTGAGTCTATGAAAGCAGGTCGAAAGTAATTTATAGAGCAGTCAGCTCTGTGTTCAGGGCTGTTTTTCCAAAAGAAGTTTTTAAAAATTCTGAATTTCTAATGATAATGTCTAAGCTTATTACTTCTTAGCCAGTTACCAGATTGCTACGTGATAGAGACCTTTGGGGTCAATGTTGAAATCTTAAATTCCTAAGTGCAAACAAAATGCTTTTGTTTCTCTCCATAGTCAGTGCCCTTTTAGTTTAACAGTATAAAGCAACTAAATGAGATGGTTTGTTTCCAGACTCATATACCAGATTTTTCTTTTCTACTCTGTGTCATTTGGTACTTTATCATATGTTCCCAGCACAAAGAGAATCTTCAATTCTGTCAGTGACAGATGAGCAGTACCCTACCCTAGGAAAACAAGGGCCGGGATTCTGAGGTAGAAGATGGGCTTTTTTTTTTTTAATGTCAATTTATTTATTTATTCATTCATTTATCTATTCATTTATGGCTGCGTTGGGTCTTCTTTGCTGCATGCGGGCTTTCTCTAGTTGCGGCGAGCAGGGGCTACTCTTTGTTGCGGTGCACGGGCTTCTCATTGCCGTGGCTTCTCTTGTTGCAGAGCACGGGCTCTAGGCGCGCGGGCTTCAGTAGTTGTGGCTCACGGGCTCCAGAGCGCAGGCTCAGTAGTTGTGGTGCACGGGCTTAGTTGCTCCGCGGCATGTGGGATCTTCCTGTACCAGGGATTGAACCCATGTCCCCTGCATTGGCAGGTGGACTCCCAACCACTGTGCCACCAGGGAAGTCCCCAGAAGATGGACTTTTTAGTTGAGACTGATAGCTGTTTCCTGATACATTATTTACTGTGCCCTTGTGCACGAGACTTCCCTTCTCTGTATCAAATTTCATAGCATCATTAACTGAATACATTTTTCTTGAAAAATAATTGTACACTTTACAAATGGTGAAGCTTGCCACAGCTGCCATTGCAAGGGCTTTATATCAAACTGGAAGAAGTCTATTTTTTTTTAGTTAAAGCGATTTAAAAATGTTTTCCCAAATATTAATTCGGTAATTCTAGTCGAGGTGCCTAACTTCCACAAGTAGTTGGAATTCCCAGAGCCTTCAGGGAAGGATACTTGATTTAGTATAAATCAACAAGAAAAAGTCATGATTTGAACCCAAATCTCCTACAAGACAATGGCTTCATGAAGGTGAAAAATTAATTTTATAGCTATTAAAATTCAAATGTACCAAAAGTAAAAATGCCATCATTTCAGTAAGTGCTGATTCTAAGTAACTTTAACCAAGGTATATATTATATATATTTTTTCCTTTTTTTAAGCTGACCCCATTGTGAAAAATGGACATTGTGGTGGGTGTAGAAATGTGGTCTCCGGATTCCCAGGAAAAGGCTTGTCACCCCAGCGCTGAATGCTCGTCAGCGAGCTCCCTTCAGCTGCCAGCTCCTGCAGGGACGGCCTCAGCTAGCACCACCTGGCTCAAAGCTGCACAGCACAGAGGGGCCGGCAGCTGTGAGGGACCCCGGTTCAGCTCACTTACCTGCACGGTTGGCTGAGGCTGGTTTTGGACTTGCGTTGCTGCTCGACTTCTCCTTCTGCACAGTCTCCTTTGCTTTCCTTCCACAGGTGCTCATCTAAGGGCACGCCTTCATAAATATTCTGCACACTAAACTCCATCTCAGTGCTTCCTGGAGAACCAAACCTGTGACAAAAACCAAGTATTAAAAGTAGAACTAGAGAGCTTCCCTGGTGGCACAGTGGTTGAGAGTCCGCCTGCCGATGCAGGGGACACGGGTTCGTGCCCCGGTCCGGGAAGATCCCACATGCCGCGGAGCGGCTGGGCCCGTGGGCCATAGCCGCTGAGCCTGCACGTCCGGAGCCTGTGCTCCGCAACGGGAGAGGCCACAACAGTGAGAGGCCCGCGTACCGCAAAAAAAAAAAAAAAAAAAAGAACTAGATCAGTTGTTAATAAAGCTGTGAGGGAACAGTTCACGACAGCTCAGCTGTAACCCGTCAGATAATTTAGACCAGTTAAACAGCTGTAGTGCAAGGTGTATATGGCATAGCTGCATAGCTGCCTGTTTCTACCAAAACCTCAGGGAGAATGATGCTTTTTACACTTCCTGATGGAAACAATGGAAATTTAGAATTTGTAATTGGAAGATTCTGAGAAGTTTCAGATGCCACAAATTTAATGCGACCTGATGGGTTTAATTTTTATGTCCTAACAACCTTCACTAAAAGTAGTAATTTATAGTGGCCAAAAAATGGGAAAACAAATACAACTATAGCTAATATAACATTGTATCAGGAAAGGAAGCTATACCTTAACTGATAGCCTGTTTCTCTATGACTGAGTTCCCATTTTCTTAAAAGGGAAAAGAAGCAGGGCAGATTTTTAAAAAGATGATTGTAGGGTATCTAGTAATTTCAAAGTGATGATTGCAAACTAAAAAAGGAGCTTGATGGGGAGGGGTAGGAAGCATATAATGATTAGAATTGCGAGAAGCCTAGAAAGTGTCCTAGATTATCAGGAAAATTGTGAAGTGTTCAACAACTTTATTGTACATAAAATTAGGTTCCACAGAATTTTCTCACACACCATGATCTCTGAATATGCAAATGAGTAACATTTTCTCTCCCTAGCCAGTTACAAAAAAAATACTATTTCAGATGGCTATATTTAGAGAAACCGTTTCTCCCGTAACACATTTTAAAACAAATTAAACATATCGATGAGGATCTTCACTCAGTATCTGTAGTTATACTTGTGGTAGGACTATAGATGATTTTAAAAAGATAGCCTTTTTATTTTGGAATAAATTTAGATTTACAGGAAAACTGCCAAGATAGCACAGTTCCTGTATCCCACTTCCTGTTTCCATGAATGCCCTCATCTTACATGACCATGCTACACATCACACATGCCAGAGCTAAGGCACAAATGAATATGTCTGACTCTGGATTTCTCCAGCTTTCACCCAGGTTACTACATTGCATTTAGTTGCCATGTCTCCTTTAGTTTCCTCCAGTCTGTGACTATTTGTTTTTTGGGTTGTTTTAAACATCTTTGTTGGAGTATAATTGCTTTACAGTGGTGTGTTAGTTTCTGTTTTATAACAAAGTGCATCTGCTATACATATATCCCCTTATCTCCTCCCTCTTGTGTCTCCCTCCCACCCTCCCTTTCTTTGGTTTTGACCTTAGAGTACTGTTCATATATTCTAGGTTAGGTTACGGTTAGGAACTTTTGGGAAGAATACCAGAGGTGAGGTACCCTTCCTCATCGCATCAGCGGGTACACGACGTCCCTGGTGATATGAACCTTGAGCACTTGGTTATTAAGGTAGCACTTGCCAAGTTTCTCTATAGAAAGTTACTGCTTTCTGCTTTCCATACTCCGGAAGACAGTCATTAAATCCAGCCCACACTGAAAAAGAAAAGGATTAAGCTCCACTTCCTAGAAAGGGGAGCTTCTGCATGTATTATTTGGAATTCTTCTGTAAGGAAGAGTATGTCTTCTTTCTATGGGTGGTTTTTAAAGATAATTTAAAAAAACCACTTGTCTTTAGTAAATATGAATTATTTTTGAAAGGAAGAAAACCCAAGACACATGATCTAAAAAATATTTTTCCTTCATTTTGTATCTATATGAGACAATGGATGTTCACTACTTATTGTGATCACTTCCTGATGTACGTAAGTCACTGTGCTGCACACCTTAAACTCATACAGTGCTGTATGTCAATTACATCACAATAAAACTGGAAGGAAAAAAATCGAATTATGAAAAGACAGGCAAGACACTGAATGTTTGGGATCTTTTTTATTTTTATACACATGACAAGATTTTACACCAATAGTCAGTTAAATAGTACAAATTTACATTCATGAGGAATGTTAAAAAAAAATTCAACTAAAAAACCCACTTCTTCCTGTGACCCAAAATCCCAACATTTGACAGTGCGGGGGAGAAGGGGGCTGGGGGGAGCATCCACAACAATTCTCTCCCAAAAGAAATGACTGAAATTTCACACTCCTTCTCCACACGGGATCCAAACGGCGACAGTGTAATTTACAGCTCATCTTTCTCAGCTGTAGATTTCTGTGAAAACAGAAAAATCAGAAGACATTAAAAACCAGCACAACAAACCTTAGCTCACAGAAGGTTCATGTATGGAAAAAACAATTGAAATGGACCCAGCCTATCCATTAACGTGAGCTGTAGGCTAGAACCTCACCTTGCTAATCTGAAAAATAACTTAGAGCCCAACAACAAGATCAACAGTCCCTGAACACAAACAGTCAAAAATTTAAAATAGCCTAATGTTGCTAGAGTTAAGGCAGAAGCAAGTGGCAAAGAATACAGCAGCACCATGGGCTAAGGAACGATCTGCTTAATAACATCTCAAGAATGGATGGCTAACCTAAGGGAATAAAGGAAGTGGGAAGATCAAAGTACACACTTTAAATAAAAAAGGGATTTGCTCCAGCTTTTGAATTTGATAATTAGATGACTATTTATTTCTTGACTTCTGTAACAGTCTTAGCTTTGCAAGAACTGAAAATGCAAGTCCCATTCTTGGTTTGTTCTACCTTTGCTGTTTCTTGTTCCTCCTCATCCGCTCCTGCATCCATTTCTTCGTCGTTGTCTTGCTCTGTGTCCTCTGCGGTATCCTCTGTTGTTTCTTCAGGTTCTTCTTCTGGTTCTTCTTCCACCTAAGGGGAACATTTATGAGCCCATTAATGCACTGAACACCTTGGATCTATTTTCACTTTGCTCACTTAAATGTATAAGATCATAATTAACCTCACTCCGGTTTATTCAGAACTGTAGAGTCAATCCTCTAATTAGAGTTAACCGTCAAGCTAACAAAGGGAGACAGACAAAAAAAGGATGTAAAAGGGGGGGAGCTTCTCATTAATTTCTAGCATTGTGCGTGACACCGGGGATTCAAACATTCAATAAATTACTTCAAACCTTTGCATCAGGGTCAATGTTTAAGCTGAGGCGAAGCATTCTTTCTATTCTATCTCCGTATGCTTTAGTGTCTGGTAAAAGATATCCTGACCGCAGTGTTGCTGTTTCAAACAAAACCACAGCAAGATCTGAAACTGTTTTGTCACCTTCATCTTCCTGAAATGGAAGAAGCCACACCTGATTAATATTAAAGGGTCCAAAGTAGTCAAATTAAAAGACAAAGGAGTATGGCTATGATACTGCTCACCTTAACTCGTCGAAGCATGTCTCTGATCAGTGGGTGTCTGGGGTTAATTTCAAATGTTTTCTTCTGGCTGGCATAGTAACTGTTACAAAGTAAAAAAACAAACATCGAATTTTAGGGTCCATGCATTTCCCACACTCTATTACTAACTCACATAATTACAGAGAACAACTTTTTGAAAAATCGACATGCTTATATATTGTTACATCATGCTTTCTATGTGTGTGGTTAGATGAAAGAGTACAATAATGAACTCTCATTTACTGATGAATCCCAAGTGCCTTTGTTGAGTGGATGAACTGATTTAATGTCCTGTTCACCCCTCTTAATGTATTCACTATCTTAACTGCATCTGTGTCTCCCCAGAGTTCTGGAACAGAACAGCCTGTGGGTGCTGCTCAAGTTAACACCTTCTCCACGATGCCTCACCCTATATGGTTCTAAGAAAAACCGCTTCTTTTCTCTGGAGTCAGCTGCAATGCCTCCGAGTATACCTTCATCGTCATTAGCATCCTACCATCCCCTGTGACTGTTCTCCCTCCTATAGCTGCATGCCGAGGACAGGGTGAAGCCCCTCTCCCTACATCCTGGTATAACCTATCATACATGCAAGCCTTAGAGGACTATGATTTGTCATCCTGACTAGTCTGAATGTCACAATTTATTTTATAAATATTACACATTGGTGAGTCACGCTAATTACGAATTATAGATATATTTTTAAATGGAGTTTGGGGATTGTGACAATGGAAATTACACTTAGGAGAAGAATCCTTAAGCTAGGCCTGGGGAAAAAAAGTATGATGATTAGGTAGCTAATAAGAAGGTATTCCAAGTAGAAGAGAATAAAAGCAAGGAAGAAGTCATTTTCAAAGCTATTGTTGTAATATTAAAAACTCGAAATACATATTTCTTGAAAATAAAGGGTACCAAAGACCCAGTGTACCTCCAGTACTTGGCCCTTGAGTTCAAATACTCGTTAACTTGTGCACCCTCTACCCTTTATTTTGTGGAGCATACTTGTTGGGGGTGAAAGGGGGGTGATTAAAAGCATTTAACTCCTTTAAGAAATATAAGTGTCATTAACTTCATCTGTAACTATTATCTAAAACTGTAAAAGAAGTCCAGATACCAGGCCAAGCATATAATCTAATGCCAAAAGACATTATGTGTAACAGATTAAGAAAATTTCCATCTGTAGATAAAATACTATAAAATAAATCACAACTTCAAGACCTTTTCTTTAGCAATCTAATGTAGCAATCTAATCCCTTTGTAAACTTATCTAATATACAACAGACACTTAAAACACCTCAGTTCTTTGTATAGAAGCTGCCATTATCTTCTAAAGGACGGCTGTACAAGAGCTAACGCCTCGGCAGGACTTCCCTGAGGATGCTTACTTTGTAGAGATGTCCTTGCCGGTCTGGTATGCTTGGGCTTTCATGATTCTCTCCATGTTGCCAGACCATCCGTACTGGCTGGCCACAAGAGCACATGGGGACTCTGTCAGGCGCTGAGAGACCACAGCCTTTTCAATCTTAGGATAAGGAAACCAAAAGTTAGAGATATATAAATATCAACAGGTAAGGTCGTGAAGTAATTGCATTTCAACTCCTTCAGGGCTCATCGCTTAAGATCATAAACGGAGGCAGATCAGAAAAGTACCTCTCATTCAGATCTTTAGGAAACTGTCATTTAATAATCTGAACTTTTCAGTCATAAATACTTAAACATCAACTTTTAAAAGCATTTAAAACTTACTTAAGTTTAATCGGTAAAAATTTAAGCTATTACAAAAACAGTATTAAACTATGGAAAACTTTCAATTACAAAGGGAAGAAAAATACCCACCCACAGGATAACACTTATCCTTTCAATTCTTTGTAGTTCATAACTTTTAAGCTCAACCTCCCAATAACTTCACTACAATATTAAATGTTGTTCTGTACAACTTTTAATGGTTACAAAAGTACCAGCTGCAAAGTTTAATTTGCTGACACAACACATTTTTTCAAATGAAGATGCTAGAATTTTCAATTTCTAGAATACCTTGTCCTTGAGGGCTTTATCTTTCATCCAATTGAGCAGAGGCTCAAATTCTTTCTCAATTGCTTCACGACTCTCCTTACTTTTCTCACTTTCATCAAACTTCACTCCTTCCTTGGCAACATTCTGGAACCTCTTCCCGTCGAACTCAGGAAGAGCCTGAATGCAGTATTCGTCCACAGGTTCTGTGAGATAAATCACTTCGTATCCCTTTTTCAGGAGTCGCTCAACAAATGGAGAAGATTCAGCCTACAAAATTAAGAAAGTAACAAAAATTTCCAAGCCTGGCCTTGGTATATTTTTTCATCCTAGTAGGTACATTTATGTAATACCAGCAACCCCATTTTACAGGTGGAGAATTAAGAGGTGCAGAGAATATAAATGACTTTCTTCCTATCAGTGACTGACAGGCCTCATAACCACTTCAGTTTATAATTTAAGTAAGTTTTCCTTTTTTTTTCCCCTCAAGAGTTGGCTATAAATGCCCCGCTACATACCAGGACCAGTTCAAGTTCACCTCACCTCTTTTCTGCTGGACCCAGCCATGAAGTAGATTTTGTCTTGCTTCTCCTTCATTCTTTCCACATACTGGTCTAGACTAGTAATGTCACTTGGATGGTAAGAAGACTGGAATCTAAGCAGTTTAGCAAGACGTGTTCGATTTGAGTGGTCTTCTATCACACCAAGCTTGATGTTGGTACCAAATTCTTTCCAAAAAGTATCATTGTATTTCTCATCAGCAATCTTCTTGATCATGTCCAGGGTTTTACGGACAAGTTTCTTTCTAATCACCTAAACAAAATTAAAGAGTAACTTTACAAAAGCTCATCGCAAACTTTTGAGAACATACAATACGTAAGGGAGCAGGGGAGTAGTGGTGAAAGATACAGATGCTGGTATTTATCAAGGGGCAGGGAATGGTGAGTACTCCTATGTCAGATGGAGCAGAAACTAAGTTGTCCCTGGAAACAGTCACAAGATTGTTTTAATGTTTATATTCTAACTTTAAGACCAGGTAGTGGGCATATATGGGTATTCGCTGCTCTTTCAACTTTTCTGTATGTTTGAAAATTTTTTATTATAAAATGTTGGGGGAAAAACAATCAGATTCTCAGGATTTGATCATTCCAGAGTAAAATTAAGTTCTTTATCTGAAAAGCCAAGGACTAGTCTCAAAACCTGGGAACTCCACTAATGGAGTCTTGTTCTCTGAGGCCCGACCAAAGAGCAAGGCGGCCGGTCTCTTCCCAGAGACACTCACCTTAAGCAGTTTATGTTGCTGAAGAGTCTCACGGGAAACATTCAAGGGGAGATCATCTGAGTCCACCTTCAGGTGGCAAAAGAAAGTCCAGTTAGCAATAAAAACACTCGAAAAAAATAAAACCAACCAACCCAAAGAAAACGCCACTTCCAGACTCCCACTCTAATCCCCTCTTCCCCCATTAATCCCCAGATACTTACAACACCCTTGACAAAATTCAGGTATTTGGGCATCATATCATGGAAGTCGTCTGTGATGAATACTCGGCGCACATACAGCTAAGCAGAAACCAAAAAATAGGTGACTTTCTGGAAATCATACTTTGAAATTTTAAACTCAGTTTATACCATTAAAAAACCCACCTTAATGTAATCGCTCTTCTTAGATCCATATTCATCAAACAGACCACGTGGCGCAGATGTGGGTACAAATAAAATTGACTTGAAGGTAACTTCCCCTTCAGCAGTAAAGTGGATATATGCCATGGGGTCATCGCTTTCCTAGAAAGTTGGTATCTTAGTCATTCAAAAGGCACAGGAAAAAGCGGTTTGCGATTCAAAAGGCACAGGAAAAAGCGATTTATTATGTCGTACACATTCAGTTTAACATTTAACTAACAAAAAAGTACCCTTACCAAAAAAGTGAAGGTGGGGGGCAAGGAGGGAAGAAGAAACAATTAAGATTGCACTTCTAGCTGGCTGTACATGGTTGTTCTGATGATGACTGTCAATAATATCACTCTATCGCCTAAACCTGGGGAAGGATGGATGAGTCTAGGTTCCACACATGTAAGAGAACAGGACAGGAAAACCACCGCCCTGCCTAAATGACAAAATAATATACAACATTTCATGAGTGTACTGTTCAACCAAAAAAGTACTCAGGAACAGGATTCTTCCATGAAATTTGGAACAGCAGTGGATAAAAAGAGGTATGTAAATAGCTATAAAGCATAAGGACAGAAATTTCCTGCATTATACATTACCGTACCCACATATGGCTACTGGACACTTGAAATGTATCTAGTCCACACTGAGATGTGCTGGTTAGTGTAAAACACACACCAGACTTTGACAACATGGTACAAATACACACCTCACAAAATAACCAACCAAACAAAAAAACCAAAAAGGAAACAACTCAATTTTTTATACTGATCACCTGTTGAAATAACACTGTTGGGTATATTGGGTTAAATAAAATATATTATTAAAAGTTAACTTCACCTGTTTCAACTATAAAAAAATGTAGCCTCTAAAAGACTTAAAATCACACACTGCTCACATATTTCTAATATAGCTGCTTGAGACGAAAGTACCTTTACATATGCACTAGGACTTTCGAGTTCACGGGAATGAAAGTAGAGGCAGAACCAAGGGAAAGTTTTTGGAAGTAAAGCTGAAAGGATGGTTGGATGTTAAGGTAAGGAAAACAAAGGTTAAGTAACGAATCAGCAGATGGAATAGAGCAAAGAACAAATACAATCACAGAATAATTAAGTTTTCTCTAGCTGTGCTAAGTCCATTAAACTGTTCGCTTTTGTGCAAGATGTTTGAGGAAACGTTAACTTGAAACAATTTTAGTCAATGCTAGTTTTGGATTCTAAGAGTTACAAGAAATGATCAGTAAAAGAAAACAAAACATTGGCAAGGAAATAGATTTAGTAATTATTCCTAGGCATATGACCTCAAAAGAAATGTTTGATGTTGTAAATAAGCTCTTCAATATTATGTTAAAAGTCATTCAATAACATGGTTTTAGGTCTTACAGGTTCTGTAGTAGAAATCAAGCATGTACCTAGTAGGCAGTTCTAAATCTTTTTTGTAGCACAGACCACTTGGCAATTTGGTGAAGCCTACAGATTCCTTCTGAGTAAAAAAAATTTTTTTTTTTTGCAGTACGTGGGCCTCTCACTGTTGTGGCCTCTCCCATTGCGGAGCACAGGCTCCGGACACCCAGGCTCAGCGGCCATGGCTCACAGGCCCAGCCGCTCCGCGGCATGTGGGATCTTCCCGGACTGGGGCACAAACCCGTGTCCCCTGCATTGGCAGGCGGCCTCTCAACCGCTACGCCAGCAGGGAAGCCCCGGAGTAAAATTTTTTTAATGCATAATATAAAATACACAGGATTAAAAAGGAAACCAGTTGTGTTCAAATAATTATAAAACTATTTTAAAACATATTTTTGATTTAGTAATGTTTCATTATCACATTATTCTAAAATAACATTTACCTTTGAAAATGATTTGTAGAAAGCTTTGTATTCATCCTCCTCCACTTCTTTCGATGGTCTCTGCCATATCGGTTTGATATCATTCATCAGTTCCCAATCCCAGACAGTTTTTTCAACCTGAAGTTACAGTATTTGATTAGTCTCTCCTAGCAGATATACCAGTAGTATCAATAGTTATACTACAGTAACCATAGCTTTAGAACATTTCAAAAAAATATTAATATAGGAAGCATCAAAGGGTACCTATACTGTAGTATGGTTCTTGCCAACTGGATCAAAAAAAATTTTTTTAAGTACTTCTGTCAACACTTAAGACTGTTATAATACAACAAAGACAAATGGTTATTCATTATAATTGATAACAATCCAATTAAGGTTTTTTCAGTTACTTTTTTTTTTTTTTTCTTCAGTTACTTTTAACTAGCTAAAATGTTATTTCATAAAAATACCTGTTTTGAGTTTAGAAGGATATACATCTTATGTATTTCTATTTCATGACTTATAGAAATCCAACATCTTACAATAAACATTTCTCAAAATCCACCATCATTACTTCTACCTACTCTACTACCTAAGCAGACCAGAGAACTAATTTTATAGTTGATATCTACATGACAAAAGAAGATGCAAAAAAGCTTCTTAAGCTTTTAAAATTCAAAACATGTCATAAGCCTTCAGTCCTGGGCAATATATGGAAGTCAGAGAACTCTTCATAAAAATGATCTGCATTTGCTACTTAAAACTTTCTGAGACAGAGAGAGAGAGAGAGAGAGAGAGAGAGAGCGCGCGCGCGCGCGCACACACACAGAGTTTGGTTTTAAAAGCTGACCCTAGGGACTCACTCCTTGAAAAAAGAAGACCATTAAGAACTGAAGCTTACCCTCAAATCGGTCTGTGCATATTTGGGTTTCTGTGTTTTGGTTTTTTTTTCCTGCATCTGTTTTTTCTAACATAAGCTAAACAATATTTTTTACCTTAGTTCTCCCCTCTCCCTGGTTTTATCAAGATATAATTGATACACATCACTGCATGAGTTTTAGGCATACAGCATAAAGGTTGAATTACACATATTGTGAAATGATCACCACTATAAGTTAACATCCATCATCTCATATAGATGAGAATAAAAGAATAAACAACACTTAAAAAAAACGGACCAAAGAAAGAAAAGTTTCTCCTTATAATGAGAACTCTCAGGATTTACTCTTACCTTTCCTATACACCATAGAGCAGCGTTAGCTCTACTTGTCATGCTGTACACGACATCCCTAGTACTTACTGACCTTATAACTGGAAGTCTGTACCTTCTTCCAACACCCCCCCCACCCCCGGCAACAACAAATCTGATCTCTTTTTCTATGGGTTTGGTACTTTATAACCTAAACAATATTTTAAGTAGGAAGATGAACCAGACTTACTTTTTTAGTTTTTGGTTTCTTTTCTTCTTCTTCTTCTTCTTCTACTGCAGCTTCATCATCAGATTCTTCTTTTTCTTCTTTTGCTGCTTCTTCTTCTTCCATGGGTTCCTCAACAGTTTCAGTCTGTTGAAGTAGAAAGTAGAATTACGGTTGAACTCATTTGTTTAATAATTCTGATTTCATCTATAGGATATGAAACAAAATTACAGCTGAAAAAGTCGATCTTCAGTAAGAAAACACTGAGAGTATCCTGTATTGAAAGAACCATATTTAACGTTCATTCTTTCAGTGTTAAATATTCGAATATGTGCCAAGGTAATACACATAAATTGTATTCCTACAGATTTACCTTGCTGCTCCATACATAAATAGGAAAGTTTATGAACTGTGAATATTTTTTCACGAGACTTTTAATTGTATCCAGTTCAAGGTAATCAGATGCTTCTTCTTTTAAAACAAGGCTGCAAAGAAAGTAAGACGTTTAGAGAAAGACATGATGGTTTAAAAGATCTGATTATAAATTTGTCTAAATACTCATATGACTATAATAGCCAGCAATTCTGTGTATAACCAACAATGTCCCCGTTATCCATGTTAAGAACTCTCATCACCGATAAAGGTTTGTGAGCTAAATATACCTAATATGGGTATGGTAAAGGAAGAACTTTCTTGCACTCCCTCAGGTGGAAAATATTCTTAGTTCCAAGTAAAAAAATGAAAATGTTCTCAACCTTCTCAACGTGCTGGATGTTTTTCATTTGAAGAACAGAAATCTTAAGTTAGCTGAAGGTGGGAAATCACTGCAATATTCTGGAGAAAAGTAGAATCTTATGCACTCTGATAGCAACCCTAGAAATCAAGTGATTATTGTAGTAACCCCCTAATAAAAACATGTTCCTTAAAAAAAGCTAGAAAATTAATCTGAACTATTGTTTACATTTGCATTAGACAAGAAAACAGTAACCACCTGTCACGTGACTATTTACATAAAAGTTAAAATCAGTTCTTTAGTTATATTGCCACATTCCAATAGTCACATGTAGGTAGTGGCTACCATATTGGACAGAGCAGTGATAGAACATTTCTATCACAGAAAGTTCTACTGGACAGCACTGGCTTAGATAATTACAATATCAAAAATTGTAGCACTGCTTCCTCTTCTTCCTTACTACCCCTTCTGCAAACACCTCCATCCACCAAGAATAATAATCACAACGTACTCTCAAACACAGCAGGTAGTCGTGATGTTTGTGCTCCCAATAAATATGGGCAATGTATCCATGGTTCTCTCCCTGCCTCAAAAAGCTTATAGTTTAGTAGCACCTGCCAACAAGTAGACAGCACATGATGACACAGCCTAGTGAGGGGACTAAATCTCTGGTCTTGGAGCATACACATTAGTGATCCAGGGTTAGTGGAGAGTTGCATCACTTTCGGATGCAAATTGAAGCTGATGGTTAGACATCTTAGTTAGAGGTATTTAAGAGGCAATTAGACATAAGAGTCCAGGGCCCCGTAGAGAGATCTAGACCAGGGGTTGGCAAACTCTGGCTGGCACCCATTAAGAAATTTTATTGGGATACAACCTCATCCTATATTGTCTATGGCTGCTTTCAAACTAGAATAGGAAAGTTGTGACATGTGACAGATCCTATAGTCCACGAGCTTAAAATATTTACTAGCTGATCCTTTAAGAAAAAGTTTGCTGACTTCTGATCTGGACTAAGAATATAGATTAGAGAACCCTGAGGAGGAGCTGGAACCTGGATCCAAGACAGTGGTTCAGACTGCATGCGGGACACGGGATAACGGAAAGGGCTGAAACAACTTTTGAAGAAAGAGAATATCAACATTTAGGCAACGGAAAGTTTAAAAAGATGAAGCTAGGTACTGAATGGATTGTTTTACGGTATGAGCAGTGGAATGCAAATTCTATAGAAAACACAAGAGAAAAACTACAAAAAAAAAAGAACCCATTGCTGGGAGCCATACCAACTAAAATAACCCTGAATCCACTGGATTTAGCAACAAGGATTACTGGTGACTTATTTCAATGGAAAGATGGTGGATAAAGTCAAAACACAGTAGGCTGAGTTGTGAACAGAAGGTGAAGTAGCAACAAAGGCAAGTATGCTTTTTTGAGAAGCTCAACAGTAGATGGGGGAGAAAAAGAGAGTGCATGCCTGACAGCTGCATGGGGCATGGCCCCACCTGCCTTTGTTCCTTTTCCCAGAGACTTCAATACGTTTACACTTTGATGGGAAAGAGGAAGGTGTTCAGGAAAGGCTGACTTGAAAAGACACGGTAGGCATCAATTTATGCTTAGTCTCTGAGGAGGTGGCGTGAGAGACAACAGATGAGAAGCAGAGACTAGCTTTAGGGAGAAATGTAGAATACTCCCTCATGGTAGTAGGAGGGACAGAGGCAATTTTTACAGCATTTACAGGATGCTAATTTCATGATCTCATTTAATCCTCACTAAATCTCTCATAAGGGTACAGTGGTGGCTAATTTAGGGGCACAGACAGGAGTAGGGAGGAAATTGAATTGTCAGATGGTTTCTACTTTATTAGTCAAATATAAGATGAAGTCATATGTATGCAGGGCAGGATCCTAACCTTGTCGCTTCCTTGCCTTTGCTCTCCTTTTCCCTTTGGCCATTCTAGACTTTCAGTTCCTCAAATGGGCCTCTTGCCTCTGGAACTTCCAACATGCTGTGCTTGCTGCCTAGAATATCTGAACCTAGTTTATTACCATTTCAGAAAGACCTTCTGATAAGGGAGGTATCCCTTAACTTCCTTTCTGGCATTTGCTACTCTGAAATTATCTCATGTTTTTTCTTCCTTAGTCGAATGAGCCACGTGAAAGTAGGGACAGCAACTGTCTTATTCTCCACTGTAGCCCTAAACCCTAGCAGGTAACAGGCACTCAAATGGATATCTGTTAAGTGAATGGTTGGGAAGGAGGGCTTAAAGAAAAAAGGTAATTTTGCCAAGGAAAGGAGAACCTGTTGTAAAATTTCATTTACTGATCAACCATCCATGCTACCGTAGGAAACCATCCTGATGACCCTTATTCATTCATACCAATACCTGCTAGTCATGCGTTAGGCTCTGGGAATGGGGTATTAACAAAATGTTTGCTCACATGGAGCGTCCATCTAGATGTCTCACCTGTCTCTTGGCAACCTAAGACATTAGCACCTCTTGGGACATCATTTTCTCTTTCTAGTTAAAAGATGCGATTTACCTGTATTCTCCTACCACCTAACAGAGAGGGTCCTGGGGTATAACTATTAGGGATGTCTCCTAAAGAGATCAGGAGATGTGAAAGGCAGGAGAAGGTAAATTTAGAACAGTAAATTAGTAAAAATACTAAAATGCAGTTGTCTAGTTTCATGAAAGGAAAATCTCTGACAATGAAAATAGGAAATGTCTTCTGGGATGAAGAAAATTGGTTGAAATGATAGATGTATGCTTGTTTCCTACCTGAATATTTAAAAATCCTTAATGTTGAGAAAATTTTAAACTGAATTAAGAAAAAAATCAAGACTGTAGGCACATTTTCACTTGGCAGAACTGGGCAAGTCAATTGACCTCTAAATTGGAATTTCTTTATCTCTAAGATGGAGAAAAAAACAAAAGGCAGAAAGCTGCCCTGTCGTCTGTCTGCTTCACACTTCACAGTGCTGCAAGCACCAGGAGATACTGGGCATAAGATATGTCTCATCGACACCAACAATAGGTACTGGCTTAAAATGAATTCCATATCAAATTCAATAACTAGTAACTATCCTCGAACGAGACGTTTTCTTCCAAAGAACTTTCTTAACTCTCTTCAAGTCCTTTATCTGTTCCTGTGCTCTCCAACCCGCCCCCAACCCTGGCTACTGTCTTGGCATGTTTTCAACCGTTACCCAGGCAACCCCAAGAGTCTCTTCTCATCCAGTCCTGCCATCCTCCATACCACCTTCAGAAAACTTTAACAAAGTTCATCAGAAATTCCATCAGTAACTGCCACCACCTGAAAGGAATTCCTTGAATCTTGTAAACACGCCGTGCCACCGCCATTATCCATGATGCTCCACAGACTGACACCACTTTTCTAAGTCCTGCTTACCTGGAAAACCTGGACAAGCCACTTGTTTCTGAGGCCTCCGATCTGCCTTCTCCCTGAAGAGCTAACCCTTCCTCCTTCAAGCCCTCCACAGACAGCAGCCACCATAACTCTGGGTCCGGCCCTTAGCAAGGCCTCAGAATACTTCAAGTGGTGAAAACTGTTCAAGTTCCTCATTTTTATAGGCAAAGAAATTAAGGCCCAGAATAAGCCGTTTGCTCAGAGCCAGAACTGGAGAATCAACATCCTCGTTACGACTATTAATTCTCATTAGGAATTAGTAATACTCACGTAATTGTCGTTCCCCGTCCTAGCGTGTTTCCTCTGGGGTCAGCAATTACGGAAAATTCATTGGAGTCGGACTCCCAGATGTGCTGGGTGTCGTTGTTGTGTTTCGATGTGACAATAACTTTATCTGCTACAAGGAAGGCAGAATAGAAACCGACACCAAACTGGCCAATCAGTTCTGAAGTTGACTGGCCATCTTCTTGTGCCTCAGTCATTTTGTTTAAAAACTCGCTCGTCCCAGATTTGGCTATGGTACCAAGGTTTTTAACCAACTCTTCCCGGGTCATTCCTACACCAGTATCTGTGACATGGAGCAGGTTCTTCTCCTTGTCACACTAAAACCAAGACAAGAACAAAACAGTTATACTTGCTCAATACTCATGATATAAAAAGGAAATACTGAGCTATATATTGAGAAACTACCAGCTTTGGACCACATCAATTTCAATAGAGAAAACAAAACTGAGATATTTTCCTCCATATAGTATTTTATGGCCTTTTCAAAAAGCGTACATCTTAAGCACAAGCATCTTTATAGAGAGTAATTTTAAGTTCAGTGTATTTGGTAAAGTATCCATATAAAGAGGGCAAGGACTGGTCTAAATGTCAAAGGGCAGAGACAGACCTAAATGAAGCAAGCTATTTAGGAAAAGAAAATGCAAGAAAAATAAAATTCTATGTTTCACCTATTTCTTTGATAGAAATTAAAAGGATTCAAAACTTGAATGACTTCTGTCTTTGGAATCTGTGGTGACCAATGTTCTTCACTAAACATTCCCAGCTCTCTGTCTTCCAGAAATACAGTAGGAATATACTTCCTCCACTTATGGTTGGGTAAGGCCATGTGACTAGCTCTGGCCAAGGAGTTGCAAGTGGGAGTCAGGAGTGTGGCTTTCAGGCTGGAGCCTTTAATTGATGCGAGACCCTCCAAGCTTTCTCTGCACCGTGGCAACCAGCTACACTTCAGATGGTGGCTGCTCAATCAGCCTGTGTCATAGAGATGATGCAAAGCAAAGGCCATAGGCAGCCATGATTGATGATTTAAGCCAGGGGTTGGCAAACTTTTCCTGGAAAAGGGCCAGAGAGTATTTTAGGCTTTGTGGACCATACGGTCTCTGTCAAAAGCAGTCACAGATAATACACAAACGGGCATGGCTGTGTTCCAAAAACATTATTTATAAAAGCAGGACTTCCCTGGTGGCGCAGTGGTTAAGAATCCACCTGTCAATGCAGGGGACACCGGTTCGAGCCCTGGTCCGGGAAGATCCCACATGCCGCGGAGCAACTAAGCCCATGCGCCACAACTACTGAGCCCTCGCTCCACAACTACTGAAGCCCACACACCTAGAGCCCACGCTCCGCAACAAGAGAAGCCACCACAAGGAGAAGCCTGTGCACCTCAACGAAGAGTAGACCCCTGCTCACTGCAACTAGAGAAAGCCCTCACACAGCAACAAAGACCCAACGCAGCCAAAGAAAAAAATAAAATATAATGTTAAAAATATATATATAAAAATAAAAACAGGCAGCAGGTCAGATTTGACCCACAGGCCATATTTGGCTGAGCCCTGATTAAAGTCCCCGACACTTGGGAATTGTTATTGCTCCTAACCTAGCCTATCTTGACTGATACGCATTCTCTATCTCTAAGAATTCTTTGTAGTTAAAAAGAAAATTGTTCTAAGCTTACCTTAATTTTAACCGTTAATTCCTCATTTCCAGCAAGAGCATTTTCATCAGTCAATGATATTAGCCTTATCTTATCTAAAGCATCAGAAGCGTTCGAAATCAGTTCTCTCAGGAAAATCTAAATGGAAGCCAGATTTAATACACACTTAGATTAGCCTCAAGATACACGAGACATTAAATTTAATGGCAAACTCATTTTATTTCTACTCTTTACTCTGAAAAAGCACTCTTCAAGGACTAGACTTCTATGGTACAGAGGTGGCGTTACTCTCCTGGTGAAAGGAGGCACAGCTCTCTACACAAGGGACTGTAGCTACTACAAGGAACACCTGAACTGCTGAGCGTAGCTGATACTCTATTTTTCCTCCTAATGATCTTTCTGTATGCAATACTCGAGGCTTAGTTTGTTATGACTGAACGTAAGACTCACAACTATTTAGCAGGCCACGAAAACAGTTGGAGGGGAAAGGGAAAAAAAAAAAAGGAAAATGTTTAGCAACCCTCTCCCTCCCCCCAAACACACACAAATAGGTATCTAGTAGTGATTCTTGTACATACTGGGTTTTTAAACTCTGCCAACTACTTGCTTGGAATTGCTATGTCAGCACATTCACTATGAAAGTTAACAAGTTAGCTACCATACGGAAACAAAACAACATTATCATAACCACATGTTGCTTACCTCTTTATTTTTATACAATGAATTGATGATAAGTTTCATCATTCTGTTAACTTCGGCTTGGAAGGCAAACTTTTCTGATTTCTCTCTAAGTTCTCTTATCTGGGATGCATTTAATCCATCCAACTGAATAGCTTCTTCCTCTCTAAGGAAATAAATTTGATCAACTAATACTGCATTACTTAATTCCCTCCAAAAATATAGGATCTGTGATGAGAGCAGAGTGATCTCTTCAGGTTGTCTTAATGGTTAAAAGGCTAAAATGCAAACCTTTACATTACTAGCCTACCATCTCATTATTATTTTATCACAGTAGTACATTACCTTTAACAGCAAGTTGGAAATACTCTGTGTTAAACATTGTCAGAAAAATAAACCCAACTTCCCTCTCCTAAAAAGCAAAGTCACACTCATTTATGTTCCCTCACAGGGAACCCTCTGCCTGGGAAACTTTGGCTTCTAAGGGTCTACAAAAGTTTAAGTCCTAAGAAGCCGAATCAAAACATTGCTCAACTGACAGAATTCCTTTTTAAAATTACTAAGTGTACACACCGGGTATACAACCAAAGGAAAAGCCTTTTCTAAGGTCTTAGGAAGACTATAGTGCTAGCATTCTGAAACAGAGTTATCAAAATAGTTTTCAAGGGAATTCGTCTCATTTTGACCAGTCATTCTTCTTAGTGGCAAAGTTAGGAGATACTACTATGTATGCACACACTTGCTACCCCTAACATTTTCTCTATTTAAATTCAGAGTATTAAACTTCATCTGGATCTTTTGAGAAGAGATACAAAAAAGCTACTGTATTCCAAGTTCCCAGCGGGTTATCTGTATAGTTTCAGAAGAACACAAACCTCTGTACTACTTCATCATCTGTCCTTGAGCCTTCTCTACTTTTACCCAGATCTTCTTCCACTGTCCCATCCACATCCACTTCATCGTCAGCCTGGACAGACCCTGATGGCAGATTTAACACCAGAAAACTCTTAAACATCGTTGCTTCATGTACTTCTCAGAAGAAACAAGATCAAACAGGGCCAGTGTAGTGGTTGCAAAATTCACTTGGCAAATAAGGGAGGGGGCGATGGAAGAATGGATCCACTGGTTTAAATATCCAATGTAAACCCACGTAAGCGTATTTCTTATGTAAGTTCAGATACTGAGGTCTCCCAGGAGATTTTGAAATACGGAGGCAGCCATCACTTCTAAAGGGCGGCCCTGGGATCCTTTATAAATACTGTTTAGCAGATTCGATTCCAGGCCCCTTCTACATTCACACGTGTTGCCCGCAGGCCGAGACTAGGCCTCCAAACTGACCATGCCAAAACTTAGGCCTTCAATACCACAAGGCAGAACACGATAAGGATTTGTGCAACCTCTAGCGAGGGGAACTGAAGGGCTCAGGAGCCTGAGAAAGCGAAGAGACGTTTAGAGATTTTAAGATGTTAAGGAGCTCGAGCAAAAGTGAGTCAAACACGCTGACACTGCCGGTTCGCTGCCCGCGGGCCTCACGCTCCACAGCCCAGCGGCTAAGAAAGGAAACTCGCGTTGGCGAGGCGTGGAAGCCTGGGGGCGGGGGGGGTCCTCAAACTCTGATGGCCAAAGGTTGCGGCATCTGACAAAACTCCTCCGGAAAGGGCACACACAATGCTCCCGGGGGACGGCGGGGAGGGGGGCACGAGCCCGAGGGAGGCCCCACCGCGAGGAGGCTGAGCCCTCTAGGAGCGGATACTAGGAGATGTATAAGGGATTAAAACGACTCCGTTCTCCTTTTACCTTTCCAGAGGAAGGAGAGAGTAAACGAAATCCCCTGAGCCTCTTTCGAGGAAAAGTAATGGACACCCCACAGAGCAAGCACAGGCCCTGTAATCACCCTCCCGGGCTCAACGCCCCCAGAACCTTCGAGAAGAGGCCGCGCTTGAGGAGGGGGGGCGTCCAGGGGGGCCCGCTCCTCCAGGATCACTCACCGAAGGTCAGCAGGACGCAGCAGAGGCCCAGCACCCACAGGGCCCTCATGGCGCACGGCTGGTGAGTCTCAAGTCCCCTTTGATCGCAGGAGCCGCCTCCGCCCCCCCCTACCACGCCAGGCTTCGATCCTCACACCTCAAGCCTTGCGATCCGCCCACTACCCCCAAGCAGGTCGGGCCGCTTTTCACCCCCACTTCTCGAGGGCGGGGGACGGGAAACACGAATCCACCAATCGTGCCGTACCACGCACCACCTGTACCCAATGGGGACTCGTGGGGGGGGACCGCAGTGCACCAATCGGAGCTGTCCAGGTGCGGTGTCCAATGCCCGAAGCGTGGCTCCTTCCGATTGGTCAGTCCTGGCTCCTTTTCTCCAATCAACTGGTTCCGCGGGCCCCTCTCACGCGGGACCGCCCCTTTGCCTGTGTTGCTCTGGTCTCTAAGGGAAACCCTCCAATGAACGTCAGCACAGAACACATCCTCCTTGCGGAGAGGTCACGCGGAACCACTTCCGGATCCTGAGCGCGCTTACTCCGTGACCAGGAGAAGCGGTAGCCATGGCAACGCGTTTTTCACGTTTCCCTTGTCCCTGCGTGGGGTCACGTTGGGAATGATTCCAGAGCGACTTTTCGCAGTCAGCTTTCTATCTGGCAGTGCTTCTCGGAATCGAGACACACGTGAGAAGTTGAAAATCCCCCGGCGCACTTTTCGATGGGGTTGGGGAGGAACTACAGTTCCCAGCATGCAACGTACTAGGGGGAAAACACTGTAGTGCATGCTGGGAATCGTAGTCTTTGATCAGCTGCGTAGTTTGGCCCTTTCGTCTGCCTTTTTCCCAGCGTGTCTTTGCGGGAACTCTGCGCTGCGTGTTTTAGAATTTATATCTCGTTCCCAGTGCCGTAGAAATTTCTACGTATTCCAGACTCTCTAGTGTACACAGCCTTCAGAACCTAGAAAGCCGCCAGGCCTTGGCCGAGGCCGCCCAGCGTTCTGGGGGTCGGCCTGAGTCCGGCCCAGCCTCCGGTTCATGGACGCGCCTTTCCGAATCTGGCTTCTCGTGCGTCACGTGGGCAGCCGGAGCTTCTGGTACGTCTGCACCTTTCACAGCCGGAATGCTAGGCCTTCTGTTTCGGTTTACAGAAGAGGGTAACGGGGCTTTTTTTTTTTTTCCCTTCCCTTACGGGAAATCGCGAGCAACTTTGATGCCCTGACTCCCTCAGGAGAGTTCAAAGGCGGTGAACCGGTGGTCCCAGAGTCCCTGCTATGAGTCAGGCGAAGAGCATGGTATTAAAGTCCAGTCTAGCAGAAAAAAAAAAAAAAACCACTCTCAGTTTGACGGGTGCAGGAGGATACACCTGCAGATCTTTGAAAGCAAAACCTGTGGGACTGCAAATGAGCGAGAGAGTACAGCTTTGTAACTTCATAGAAATACAGAAAGACATAAAACACCAGGTGGCTTTCGTGTGAGGGAAGTCCTTCACCCAAAGCTTGGGCCTTTGGAAATATTTTCTATGGCTCTTTAGCCTTTACAGAGCCCCCAGCCCGACCCTCACCCGGTTTCCACAAAAACACTGCCTTCCTTACTGCTTCCTACAGGTTAATTGAACTTCGAATTTGTTTTCAGATAATCATCCGAATTCCTGAAGACAAGCTTTTCAGTGACAGGCTGTCGTATATATTTATAACTTCCCCTATTGAGGTTCGCCAGTCTTAATTCTGTGGTCAGCACTTACACGTTGTGGTGGTGCCTTATTTACATCTAACCAAATTATCTGAATTTGTTATTAGTAAGAAAAGGGTAGCTTACAAAGCTTTTGTTATGCCTCTGTGCTTATTTTTTTTGTTTAAAGAGTTACTAGGGTGTGAATTACATTCAGAAATCTCAAATAATTGCATTTTTGTGTGTTTTAACTCCTGTTTATTTTTTCTTTTTAGAAAAAGATGAGTTCCTTCACTGTTCTGCATTTCACAACATTTCTTCCCCCTTTTCTCTAGCTCTGAACAAGTAAGCAACCAGTTCTGAAACTGCAAATTCCATCTTAACTGGTCAGTGGTGGGTAATTTGTGCTGCACCTGAAGGGAACTGAGAATGAGGCAGGCCCTCCAGAATAGATGCATTGCTTGTGGGTAGATGTTACTGCAGATAACGGTGGGAATGTATGAGGCAGGCAGAACGCAAGACAATAGACTGGCAGAAGAATATGGCTGGTTGTTGTCAGGCTGAACTCTGCCCCTTTAAGACATGATCCCTGGCTATGCACCCTGTGAAGGTAATGGGCAGCTTACCCCATTCCCAGCTTTGCTGTTTCTTCCCAGCCTTGCTGTTTCTACCCTGTAGTCTCCACTTCTTCTGCCTTTTGACCTATGATTGATCCTCATGTCCCATCTTGGCTAGCTCCTCCAGAACTTACACTCCAGATTGTTTTTAAACTGCTGACCTGTGGAGCTGATTCCCTCGCTTCCTAATTTTAGTTTTTTCCTTTTGACATTATATGTCCGTGACTAGTACAGGGAATAGCTACCTTTGTTGTTTTTGTTGTTGTTGTTAAGCTTTTTCTTGAGCACAGCTAACCCCACTAGACAGCACCCTCCTTTGCAGTTGAACTTGGGGGAAAACACCAGAGAGGCAAAGGGGTGCCGTTAGGAGCAATGGATAGGTCAACTGGTAGACAGGTGTAGTCCAGCAGCGAGGGGTCAGGGAGGATGCAGACTGGGAGATGGAGGCAGGAAAGCAGTTGGCATCGGAGAGCATTGAGGAATGAGGCTGAGCACCACGGTCGATTCTTTGGCTGGTCAGTTGGTTCATTCATTTATTAATTCAGCAAGTGTTGAGGACCTGGTATGTGCCAGGTATTATGCAAGGTGCTGGCAGTAGAGGGGTGAGCAATATTGATATGGTGTCTGTGCAGAGTTTGAACAAATTTTAGCAGTGGAGTTGCAGCATAAGTGCATGTATCTTATTTAAACCAAAGCAAAGATATAAAAGAATGACTGCAAAAGAATGTGAGGGAGCTTTTTGGGGTGATGGAAATGCTCTTGATATTGATTTTGGTGGTGGTTAAAACTCATCAAACTGTATACTTCGAAAAGAGTGAATTTTGTCATGTAAATTATACCTCAATCCAATAAACCCTAATAGCAGCCATTGACTTAAACAACAAAACACTGAAACCATTTCAGTAGGAAGCAGGAAACAGACAGAGATGCCCGCTATTGTCACTATTGTCCCACACTGTTTAGGAGGGTCTAAGAAAATTAACTGAAATTAATTTTAAAAAGTTGAGGTTTTTTTATTTTGAAATCCCTTCTCACTGGTGAAATGATTGCCTATCCAGAAACTCAAGAGACTCTAGCTAGGGGAAAAGATTACTGACTATAAGAAATATGTAAACATCAATAGAATTGCTGTAATCTTGTAAAAAACACAGAAATGGAAATTTTTAAAATTTCATTCATATTAGAGACCCAAACCATAAAATACTTAGGAATAAACTTGACAAGAAAGACATAGCTCCAACATGAAGAAAACCATAAAATCTTATTGAAGAATATAAAACAAATGGAGAAGTTGGGTCTGGTGCCATACCCTATATAGAGTATTATTTACTGCTATGTAACAAATTACCCCAAAACTGTGTAGTTTAGAACAATGAACATGTATTATCTCACAAGGTATCTGTAGTGGGGAATCTAGGAGTACTTAGCTGGGTGGTCCTGGTTCAGGGTCTCTCCTGAAGCTGTAGTCAGGATGTCAGCGTGGGCTGCTGTCATCTAAGGCTTGGCTGTGTCTAGAGGATCTGCTCCTATGATGACTGACTCATAGGTAATGGCAGGAGGTCTCAGTTCCTCACCACACGGACTTCTCCATTGGGCTACTTGGGTGTGCTCACAGTATGGTGGCTGGCTTTCCCCAGAGTGAGTGATCCAAGTCAGAAAACAAGGCAGGAGCCATGAGAACTCATGACCGACATTGGAAATCACATACTGTCATTTCTGCAGTAACCCTACTCAGTGAGAAGAGGGGATTACACAAGGAGGTTAATACCAGGAGTCAGAGATCACTGGGACCATCTTAGAAGCTGCCTGCTACCATACCGTAGCTGCAAGGGAAGCTGAGCAAGATTCTAGCTGGCATCTTCAGCTTCATTTGTGAGGAGTGGGCTCATGAAATGGGGGACAAGAACCAGAAGTGGGGATTTCCTCCAAAATAGGAAGGGGATTCAGATGTTGCACAGTCAAAAGGAATGATAAATGTTCACTACGTGTTTGAATAGACAAACGGAACAGTGCAGCAAAAGAGAGAATCCAGACATAGATTGTTTCAATTTAATACATGATGAAAGTGATATTTCAGTTTAGAGGAGAAAGGATAGTTTGTTTCACAAATGATGCTGGCCTTGACTGGTTATCCATCTAAAGAAAAATAAAGTTGACACCTATCTTACATCGTATAAAAAAAGAAATCCAGTTTTGGAGAAAATAAGAAAGCCTGTGAGTGCACACTAAGAATGGGGGAGACCTACTCAATCAAGATTGAGCATCCAGAAAATACAACAGAAAGCCTACAGTGTTTACCAGGCTCCTCTCTGGTGGGCCTGGAACTCCACCTTTTGTCCTCCTAGCACTATCACCAGGAGGCTGCTGAGTGCTGCCTAGCGCACCAGCCTTGTGCTGTTTTCTAAGAGTATTAGCTCTGCATGGTGTAAGAATCAGCAAACATTTCAAGGGTAAAAGCAACAGAGAATGTAGGGATCACTTCTTAACCCTTCCTTTCTGGAATCTTGTCTTCTCAAATCCTGGTTGCCTGAGTAGCTGTCTGATGCCTTTAAATAAATCCTCAAGTATCTTATCCAGCTTCTCTGTTCTGGCAGGAAGGTTGCTCTGCTTTGAATTGTCCTTCATGGTAGAATGTGGAAGTAGATGTAGATGTTCTTGGTCCTATTTTAATATTGGGGTTCAAACATTGGGTTTCAAAAATCCCAATATTTTGGGCTTCCCTGGTGGCGCAGTGGTTGGGAGTCCACCTGCCGATGCAGGGGACACGGGTTCGTGACCCGGTCCGGGAAGATCCCACATGCCGCGGAGCGGCTGGTCCCGTGAGCCATGGCCGTTGAGCCTGCGCGTCCGGAGCCTGTGCTCCGCAACAGGAGAGGCCACAGCAGTGAGAGGCCCGTGTACGCAAAATAAAAAAATCCCAATATTTCAGCTAAGACATTAAACAGCCATAATTATTTCCTCATGTTAACCTTTCGGTAGTTTTCATCTAGTAATTAGTATGGTGTTTAATGTTTCCGAAATGTGGAACTTGTATTATTTTTGACTAGAGAACAGTACATGTGTTTCTAAATATTTAATGTAATTGTAACTACAGTTTACATTAGTTTACATTATGTCTTCTTTTTGACTAGTTTTAACTACAAATGTGGATTATTTGTGATCTCCCTAGGCCCCGCCCCAACTCACATCACGTTACCCTGCCTGAGCATTGACTGTGGGTTTATATTAATGGTTACCTGCATTTGCTAATAAAATCTGTGGGTGCTGTGACTCTTAACATGCAATCAGAGAGTTTAAATTAAATTCACCTGTGGTCTTGTAGTTTACATTTTATTTTCTGTTACCTAAAAATGAACATCTCCCTAGTCTCTGCCTTAGAAAAACAGATCGATTAAAAAATATATGTCTGGGACTTCCCTGGTGGTGCAGTGGTGAAGACTCTGTGCTCCCAATGCAGGGGGCCTGGGTTCGATCCCTGGTCAGGGAACTAGATCCCACATGCATGCCACAACTAAGAGTTCGAATGCCTCAACTAAGGGGCCCATGAACCACGACTAAGCAGCCCGCCTACTGCAACTAAGAGCCGGTACAACCAAATAAATAAATAAATATTTTAAAAAAATATATATGTATATGTCCAATTGTCCTCTGTCAACTTTGGATACCAGCAGAGCACAAGAGGAATTGAATTTCAAATAAGAGATTTGTTAAATTTTAAATTGTGGTAATTTGATATTTTACATGATCTAATTAGCCATGTTGATGATGTTACATTAGGGACTTAATAGGAGTTTCAGAGCTGGAAGAAGTCTTAGAAATCATGTAGTTCCACAACTCACCCTCTTGGTTTTGAATTATAAAGCTAAGATATTTTCATGGTTTAAAAAAACTCCAATTGGTACAGAAAAGTGTAAGATCAAAGGTAGAAGATCCAGGTTCTCCCCACCCCATTGTTCCCATTTCTAGAGGTCACTACTGATAGAAGTTCCTTATGCATCCTTCCAGAAATTGTGTGTGTGTGTGTATGTGTGCACGCATGTGTGTTTGTGAATGTACATATGTGTGTAATAAAATTTAAAATGAAATTCTTAATTTTAAAAAGATAAATGGAACAATACACATTAGCTTATTCCATTTAATAGATCTTGGATGTCTCATTTTTTAAAATCTACTTCCCTATTTGTTAGGCACTTGTTTTGTTTCCAGTCTGTTGCTTTTACAGTCAATGCTGTAGAGAATGCTTTAATCTGCACAGGTTTTTTATTTGTGAAAGCTTATCTGGAGGATAAACTTTTAGTTTTGGAATAGTTAGGTCAAAGAGTATGTGCCTTCAAATTCTATGGATATTTACCAATTCCTCTGGGGGGCGGAAAAAAGCTGTACCAATTTATGTTATCATCTCAAGGCTCCCCCCTCTCTTTTTAAAAAAAGCTAAGGAAATTTGAGGTCCAGAGAAAAGAAAAGAGGTCTCAGAGTTAACTATTGGTAGAACAAAGTGGAACTCATATTTAAAAAATTTCTTACCTTGCTCTAGCTACTACGTACCTCTCGGCTACTTGAAAAAGTTTGAAAGGCTTTTTAAAGAAATTTTATTTTTGTATGTGTATTATGAAAAAATTTGGAAATTAAAAAATTTAAAAAAAGATTGAGGAAAATTAAAATAACTAGATACATGTATCTTAACTAGATACATCACTACTAGCATCTTGGTGTCTTTAATGTTTAATATATACATTTTTAAATTAAAATTGGAATCACACAATAACAGTTTTGTAACTGTCTTTAACTTGCCAATATATGGTAAACATTTTTCCATGTAAATATTTTTACAAGGTATCTTTTAATGGGTGTACACTATTTCATGTCATGACTGTGCTGTAATTATCGATTTATTATTGTTAGCCCTTTAGTTTACCAATCTTTAAACCATTATAAATATTGCTGCACTGAAAATTCTTAGATGTAAATCCTTATAGACAAATAGAACAAATACTTAAAATTGATGTGCTTGGTAAAGGTATGTGACTTGTGTTTCAAAGGGTTGTGGTATTGACAAATTACACTCTAGGAGAGTTGTACCAATTTACATTCCCACTGATTTACTTTTTTTTTTTTTTTTTTTTTTTTTTTTTTATGGACTCTCAACCACTGCGCCACCAGGGAAGCTCTGATTTACAGTTTAAGCATAAAAAGCTTTACAAAAAATAAAAGAAAAGAGAGGAAAAGCAAAGTAAAAGTACAGCCTGGCGTTGTCAGAGTAAAATTACTAAAGTTAGATGCTGTGGTCATTGGGGGCGGGCTCGGGGGTGGGGTATTTGAATATAGAAATTCCGAAGCCTTAAAATATTGAGAGAAATCTCTGAAAAAAAGTCAGAGGAACTTTTGACCAGTTAGTAGATATTCTTATAACTTCTAGTTCTAAAGTGCAGTGATAAATAGAGTGATACGATTGAGGCTGCTTTATGACAAAATTTGAAGTCAGACATTTGCAGTAGAGGTAGTGTTAACGCTGACAACAGCAGTAGGAATAGCAAACATTGACTGAGGACTTCGTATGTACCTTGCAGATTCTTGTAAACTAAGCCGTGATAACTTGCTTAAGAAATCTGTTGAGAAGTCTGTCTCTTTCCTCTCCCTCCCTCTTCCTCCCTCCCTCCCTTCCTTCCTTCCTTCCTTCCTTCCTCTTTCAAGAGGAGGAGACTTAGTGAAGAGACAGTGAAGCAGGTCCCAGATGGAAGGAAAAGCTAGACACCAGGCCTCAGGATCGACAGGACCCAGGGTAGCAGTGGGCGTCCAAGTGGCATGGACACTCTCTCTAGGGCACTGCAACAGGATGTCTCAGCCCTTACTAGGGAATGTTCTTTCTTAAAGTGTCCACCTTAGCAGTGTTAAAAGAAAACAAATTTTTATTTTAAAAAATGTTTATTAGGTGCTTATTATGCAAAGTCTCATTTAATCCTGCCACATGGGTGTGGTCATTGTTTCCAGATTTACAGCTGCAGGAACTAGTGTCAGTGAGATCTTGGGGCAGGTTTTATATGACTCCAAAGCCCATGCTCAACCTCTGTATCCCCGACAATATGGGAGATGCCACTTTGATACACTTACTGCTATCAGGTGGGCCAGGGACAAATATTAAGTAACTTTGATTCTCTGGCACCCTTTCAGTTCTTTTTCGGTGTTTCTGATTATACCAAGAGAAAGTCAGTTTGGTCCAAGTTTGTCTTAAATGCCTCTCTAATAAGTACATGTTAATCTACTTTCTCCATAAAAAGAGGAGTGTATCTAAATAGAATTTATTCAATACTTTGCTTTTTAATGCATTTATTTTTATGGATACTATTTGTGACATGTGATAAGGGTTTTGCACTTATAGTAATAACGAAAAGTTTCTAGTTAAATTTTTTGACTTACATTGTTTTAAAGAAAAATAAAAAGTCATGTCCTACTTTTCTTTATCTTCTTTCCACTCCAAAATAACTCCTTCTTCTATTTAGGTCTCCTCTGTTCCTCTCCCCCCACCATTAATCCCCTATTTCTGCAATAACTGGGAGGGTTCTTTATCAGCAGTTGTGGAGCAAGTTGTGGAATTATGGTCTTTTCATTTTTAATTTTAATTATAAAGTAATATAGCTATAGTTATTATGACTAGAGAAATGGATTTGCCTTAATCTTACCATTCTAACACAGCTACTATATCATTTTTCTTTCCTGTTTTTATCTCTTGTGCATTTGTCTAATAATGATACTTAACATTCACTGACTATTCGTTATAGGCACTGTTGTTAGCATTTTGCAATCCAATAACTTGTTTAATCTTTTTAAGCATGTTATGATATAGACTCTGTAAGCCCTGTTCTGCAGATGAGGAAACTGAAGCACGGTGAATTTACGACACTTACTGTAAGGACTTGAATCCTGGGAACCGGTCTTCTGAACTTGGACCCTTCACTTCTGTACTGCGCTCCCATATTTAGCTGTGTTTTATTAGCACTGTTATTATTATGGCCTATACTTATTTTTTCTCCTTTTCACCTAACCCTTACTTATAAACCTTTTTCTCTTGCTATATAGTCCTCAGATTTTTAAAGAATCAACTATATTTTGGTCTAATTTATATAAAACAAATTGCACCCATTTTAAGTGATAAGTTGGTAAGTTCTGATGAATGCCTACACCCTAACTACCATTATAATTATGATAGAAAACATTCCTGTTGCCCTAAAGAGTTCCCTTGTGACCCTTCCCAGTTATTTCCTCCCCATGCTCCGCAAGGCAACTAATGATCTGTTTTCTGTCACCATTTTTGTTTGCCTTCCTCTTCAACCCATGAGTTATTTAGAAATAATATTTAATTTCTAAAATTTGTGAATTTTTCAGGTATCTTTCTGTTATCAGTTTCAAATTTAGTTCCATTGGGGTTAGAGAACATATTTTATATAATTTCAGTTCTTTCAGATGTGTTGAGTTTTGGTTTATGGCCTAGAATTCAGGTTGGCAAACTTACTGTTTAAAGGGCCAGATAGAAAATATTTTAGTTTTTGTGGGCCCTTTGACCTCTGTCATAACTACTTAACTCTGCTGTTGTAATATGAAATACTTAATATGAATGGAAGTGGCTGTGTTCTGATAAAATGTTCTTTATAAAAACAGGCAACAGGTGGGCCTTAGCCTTTTGGCTGTAGTTTACTGACCTTTGGCCTAGAACCTGGTCTATTTTGGTGCTTGTTCTATGTGCATGTGAGAAGAATCTGTATTCTCCTGTTGTTGGGTGTAATGTTCAAAAAAATGAAGTTGCCTGATAGTGTTTTTCAGATCTTCTATATCCTTGCTGATATCTGTCTGTTTAAACTACCGATTACTTGAGAGGAGTGTTGAAATCTCTAACTGTATTAAGGGTGTATCTATTTCTCCTTTGATTTTACCAGTTTTGCTTTGTGTATATTTTTTTAATAAGTGATGGTTAAGTTTTTAAAAAAATATATTTATTTATTTGGTTGCACCAGGTCTTAGTTACAGCAGGCGAGCTCCTTAGTTGCAGCTCGTGGGTTCATTAGTTGCAGCTCACCGGCTCTTTAGTTGCGGCATGCAGCCTCTTATCTGTGGCATGTGAACACTTAGTTGCGGCATGCATGTGGGATCTAGCTGCCTGACCAGGGATCGAAGCTGGGTCCCTTGCATTGGGAGCATGGAGTCTTAACCACTGTGCCACCAGGGAAGTCCCTGCTTTGTGTATTTTGAAGCTCTGTTGTTAGGTGCCTACACACTTAGGATTATTATGTCTTCTTGGTAGACTGACTACTTTATCATTATGTAGTGTCACTTTCTATTCCTAGTAACACTTGTTCTGAAGTCTACTTTTTCTGATAATAATATAGCTCCTCTAGTTTACTTCTCTCTGGGATCACACACTTCTGTACTGCCTGATGTATAATGTCTGAAAACAGCTAATTCATATATTTTGTCCAGTTTTCTAATTTTTTGAAGAGGATAGGTAAGTCTAGTCCCTGTTATTTTATCATGGCTGGAAGCAGAAGTCTGTAACTGTCTTTTTAATAAACGTACCACTTGCCATCAGTGGCTATACTTTTATCCTCTTAGTTATGTCCTTTGTGGAGACCATTTAGTTTTCTTTCTTTTACTATTTTTTCTATCATAAACATTGAACATCTAATGACTATAGTTTCTCACTATTTTGATTATTTCCTTGGAGTGATTCCCAGAAAGTAGAATCATTGAGTCAAAAATTAAAAACACTTTAATATATTTTGAAGTATATTGCCATTTACTTTCCAAATATACCTTCTAATGGCTTTCCAGAATTACCAGTTTACAATTCCATAGATACATGTGAGGTATAAATTTCACCAATATTTAGATAACTATGTGTACTTAAAAAAACTGTATCATTGCTTACTTTTAAATTTCTTTGAATTCTGGAAAGGTTTAATATGCTTTTATATGTATTCTTGTATTTTTCTTTTTATCGGTTTGTATCTTTTGCTTATATGTCAGCTAGGATATCAGTATTTTTCTTAGAATAAAGATAAAATTATTTGTGGCAAATATTTTTAAAGTCTGTTGTTTGCCTTTAAGTATTTTTATTTATTTATTTTAATGAATGTATTTATTTATTTTTGGCTGTGTTGGGTCTTCGTTGCTGCACACGTGGGCTTTCTCTAGTTGCGGTGAGTGGGAGCTACTCTCAATTGTGGTATGAGGCCTTCTCATTGCGGTGGCTTCTCTTGTTGCTGAGCACGGGCTCTAGGCATGAGGGCTTCAGTAGTTGTGGCCCACAGGTTCAGTAGTTGCAGCTTGCAGGCTCTAGAGCGTGGGCTCAGTAGTTGTGGCATATGGGCTTAGTTGCTCCGTGGCATGTGGGATCTTCCCGGACTAGGAATCCAACCTGTGTCCCCTGCATTGGCAGGTGGATTCTTAACCACTGCGCGACCAGGGAAGTCCCTAAGTATTTTTAAAATGTGGTTATTATCTATTCTTTTGTGATTTCTTCTACAGCTTATAAGTTTTGGAAGTCCTTTCCAGGTTTGACAAATACTTACTTATGTTTTCATTTAAAACATATTAAATTTTTTCATTCAGCAATTATTTACCTGTCACCTACTCTGAGCCAGTCCTTATACTAGGTGTTGGGGACCTGGTAGAGACCAAGATAGAAATTACTACCTCTGATCATTTGGGAATAGGAAAACATGGATATTTTCAAGGTCTGATAATCTAATTCTAGCCTCCTACATGGCAGGTGAAAAGTCTATTAATAAAGTGTCCATGATGCCTATTCTGTCATCTTTTAGATTTTGTTTGTGTGAGATTAAATTAAATTAATTTTTTCAAATTGTCGCCTATTTATTACAGTATCATTATTGCATAGGTGTTTCCTACCCATTGATTTGTGGTATCTTCAAGACCTAGAGTCTTATCTCTATTATATGGAGGCAGTATAGCGTATGTGTCCTGGAGTCAGGCTGACCTGCTTTTAGATCCTAGCTCTTCACTTACTAGCCAGGTACCTTTAGACACGTTGCTTATCCTGTCTGAACTTTTGTTTCTTCATCAGTAAAGTAGGGTGGTGATATTATCATCGTAGGATTATTGTGACAATTAAATGCAAAAGGCTTAACACTTTTTTAAAAAGGTAATGTATTATTATATTCTTGTCAGGTGGTCTTGATGGAAAATTGCCCTATACGTGATAACACGGTATGTTTCTCTATAGGTGAAAGCAACAAACATAGCCAATAAAGCAACATTTGGTCTGGAAATAAGTTGCGTCAAGAAAAAGCTCGTAAAGCTAAGTAGTTCTCATTGAATATTTTGCTTCTGAGCAAGGTGCAAGCATATCTGCATCATTGCTGGAGGGCGTGTGTCCTTCCATTAGGTCAGTGGAATTGAATTCCCAGTGCGTGTAGGTGAATGGAGTGTCGTATGAGCCTGCACAGCTTAAGATAAAAATGATCACAGAACTCCATCAGGTTCTTAGGTCCAGACTTCTTTGCCTCTCGGATGCCAGGGACATTACTGGTCCTGGCCCTTATTATATTTTGATTTGTTCCTCTTGTCCTGACCTCAACTTCATACCTATTTTCATTCTTGCTTCCGGTCACAGTCATGGGTCTTGGCTTATTCTGTTGCTGGATACATTAGGCTCCTTCTCTGCATTTGCCTTCCTTTTCACACCCTTAGCAAGTCCCCTTGTGTAGTTTTCAAATTCACAGGGTGGCAGAAGGAGCAGGTGGCCAGCGGAACACCGGGAAGGTGGAATGGGGGGCTGAGGAAAAGAGGGAGAGCCTTGTAACCAGTGCCCGGTCATCATCCGCGGTTCTCAGCTCTTCAGCAAAAGCTTTGGGGAAAGAGAGGAGCTGTGGACTTCCTGTAATCCTAAAAAAGAATGTGTTTTTTTCTTTTTCACTCCTAACTTAAACTAGATTGTGTCTCAACTCTGATCTGTCCATTGATTGGCATCACTCACCTTCAAATATCTATAAGAAAGAAGGCATTTGGGGGAAAGATTTCAATCTGTTTATAGTGAACATAATTAGTGGGAAGTCATAGAAGCAGTGGAGGTCAGTGACTGCACCAGGATGAAAATTGTTTTGTTTTAAGGGTGATGTCATCTCTGAGCAAAGTGAAATGAGCCAGGAGGCAAATGAGAATGTAGACAGGTCTGCCCAATTCCTTTTAAAGCCCCAGAAACCCATTCAGCCTTACATCTGCTCGACTCTGGATGATTTTCAGGAAGAGAGAGACTATTTGGCAAACTACATCTTCCCTCAGCTGAGCGAATTCTGCAATTCCCGGGGTGCGTGTTTCAAAGCTGTGGACCTGAGGTGGTCAGCGTTGAAGGCCCAGGCGCCCTTACCCTTCAATCTATTTAGACAACATTTTTGTCTCCACTAGCAACATCTGAAGCTCTGTCTGGACTGCGTGAACAGCTGCTTTTCCTTTTTTATCTGCTTGCTGGGTCAGACATACGGGGACTTTCTCCCTGACTACTCACTTGTCATGTTCTCCAAGGCAACTGACTTGTCAAGTTTATCCATAATGGAACAGAATCTCTATGTTGCTGCAAAAAACTGTTATCCTTGGGTCCTGGAGAACCTCAACCACAGTCCGATTGAGTTAGAGATCATCCAAGCAGCATTTCTGAATGAGTCTCAATTTCAGTATTTTTACTTTAGGACGGGAACCATGCTGCTGAAGCCTATGGACAAAGAAAAGGAGGAGATGCTGTCCGCAGGTTTTCTGTTCAACGATGAGGAAAAATTAAAGATTGGAAAGCTTAAGGCCAAGATTATTAGCAAGGGGCTACCTGTCAGGTTGTACAGAGATCTCTGTGACTTGGGTGAGCCTGGTTCTCAAGGACTGGTTGGTTGTGATAGAAAAACTTTACCCAGCCACTTTAATCATGGAAAATATAGGTTAGTAAATATGGAGATAGCTAAGTCTGTTGTCATAGGTCCATGTGTTTTGTATGTCTTCCTTGTGAAAGGAATTTTTAAATGGTTGAAAATATTCCTTGAGCATTTAAAGTTATTACCATATTCCTGTAACATGCATTTCTTCATTTGAAGATTTTTGAAACTGAGAACAAATAGTGGGTCATGGAAGAGGATTTAGGAAGTCAAGGAGCTCAGAGAAGACCTAAAATATCTGGCAGTTAACATGTAGATATAGAGCAGAGATTCTCAACCAGGGATGATTTTGCCCCCAAGGGACTTTTGGGTACATCTTTGGTGTCACATTTTTGGTGTCACAGTTGGGGGTGTGCTTACTGGCATCTAACAGGTGGAGGTCAGGGTCACTGCTAAACATCCTACAGTGCACAGGACTGCCCTTCATAATAAAGAATTTTCCAACCCAAAATGTCAACAATGCCAAGGTTGAGAAATCCTGATCTAAAGAGGAGAGAACTTTTATTAATTGTCATGTGCTTTTTGCACGTTATCACATTTAATCTTCAAGGTTTAGCCCTGCAAGGTAGGTGCTCTAATTCCTGTTTTACAGATGAACAAATGAAAGCTGCTGTGTAGCAGTTAAGTGACTTACCTAATGTCACTTCACCAGTGAGAGATCATTCTAGGATTTGAACCCAAGTCCTTTTGACTCCAAAATCCATGCTCGTTTGCCTTCACACTTACTACTCAGAGAGTAAGTGATCCGTGCACCAGTAGCCTCGGCATCACCTAGGAACTTGCTAGAAATGCATTCTGGGTCTATTGAATTAGAATTTGCATTTTAATAAAGATGACCAGGTGAGTTGCAGGCACATTAAAGTTTGAGAAGCACTGCCTGGCATCCTGTTGCCTCTGAATGAAATGGTTACATTTATTCTGAAAATACTGTGTCATGGACATGTACAGATTAAAAAGGGAGGAACAACATCAGAGCAGGGCAGAGATTCTTCACCTAGACAGACTTTGGGAGGGATCTGTGATACCCTAAATTTATATGAAAAAGAGAATGTTTATATGCAGATGTGTGTTTTGGGCGGTAGGAAGTTGGCCTGTGTCTTTGATCAGATTCTCAAAAGGTTTAATGACCCAATAAAGATTGTGAGTTACTGTTGTAAGGGCTCAATTAATGTGGGAGTGCAAAATGCAGGTGGTGCATTCTCAAATGCTTTCAGGGCCCAGGCAGGCATAGTCCTTCTAATATGATAGGGGGGCAGATGGATCTGTAGTCAACTGAATGGAAGGGCGTTGACCCACCTAAAGTCATTCACATCCATTGTTGGGGGTGGGGCATGAAATCCCACCTGTGCTGGTCAAACAAAACTCTGCCTACAAGCCAAATTATTTTGGAGTCCTAGAAAAGAATATTGTAACAATCGTTACTCTTTGGGTTGAAAGTGACTCGAACTGGCTCCAACAGACAGGGAATTTTAGTTTATATAACTTTAAAGCCCAGGATTGGGTCTGTGTTCAGCTCAGGCTTCATCCACTGGCTCATATGAGGTTACCAGGCCCTGGTTTCTCACTATGGCTCTGCATGGCTCTGTTGTCCTGATGTTGCCCCAACTCCTTGGCGCCTCCATAATGGAGGGAAGGTGGCTGTAGCAGCTCCAGGTTCAGGTCCAGCAGGAATGGCTCAAAGTCCTAGGATTAAGTCTTTCTGTCTCTGATTAGCCAGACTTGGACTATATGTTTGTATCTGACTCAGTCACTGGTGCCAGGAGAATGTGATGCACTGATTGGCTAAACTTGGGTCATATGCCACGTCTGGAGCTGGAGGGAGTCAGACCCACTACAATAACATGAAGTGAGAGTTGGGACAAGGTGGGACCCCAAATGATAATCTGGGGCTGTTACTGGAATTACGGTAGGGTGAATAGAAGTTGGGAAGCCCCACAATATCCTGAATATTTACTACGAGCTCGGAGTTTTAGAATGTCCAACAACCGAAATGCTCTCAGATCCAAGATTTTTTAGTTCCTAGTTCTGTGACTTTGAGAAAATGATGTAATATTGGTTAAGCCTTGGTTTCTTCTAGTTACTGAGTTAGCATTAACGACCTTGAACTCAAGGTAATGTGTATAATAATGTGTGTAAAATACCTAAAAACAGTGCCTGACACATATTAGGCTAATGAGAATGAATCATAAAAAATGAGTCCTGGGCTTCCCTGGTGGCGCAGTGGTTGGGAGTCCGCCTGCCGATGCAGGGGGCACGGGTTCGTGTCCCGGTCCCGGAGGATCCCACGTGCCACAGAGCGGCTGGGCCCGTGAGCCATGGCCGCTGAGCCTGCGCGTCCGGAGCCTGTGCTCCGCAGCGGGAGAGGCCACAACAGTGAGAGGCCTGCATACCGCAAAAAAAAAAAAAAAAAAAGAGTCCTGGAAGAATATAGTATATATTTGGCTAAGGTCTGAAGTATGGTTAATAGTGATATTCTTTGACTAGTCTCAATCTGAACTGCATTCATTAATATTTACTAACATGTTCAAGAATCAAGCCTTTCTGTATATTTGGGTTAGAGACAGATTATTTCTCTATAGTATTCTCCTTAGTCTTTGATTTTGGTTATTATTGAAATATTAGCTTGTTTTAGACTTCAGTTTTAAATATGTAATATATGGACTGCATGTCTGCAGTAGAAGGTACAGAATGGATGGATTATTACAAAATCTTCAGAAAAAAGGCTAAATTACTTTTCTTTTGGATCTTCGATACCCTTTAATCACCCAGATAGTTCCAGAATCTCACAGCTTGCGGAGCACAGGCTCCGGATGCGCAGGCTCAGCGGCCGTGGCTCACGGGCCCAGTCGCTCCGCGGCATGTAGGATCCTCCTGGACCGGGGCACGAACCCCTGTCACCTGCATCGGCAGGCAGACTCTCAACCACTGCACCACCAGGGAAGCCCTCAGTTCATACTCTTGACCTTCAGAAGCACTCTGAGGTCCTTGGAGATGCCTGAGACTAGTGGGTGAGGTTCAGGGTGAGCTAAAGAGATCCATTAGACTGTGGGATCATTTCCAATTCTATCTAAGATCTTGAAATTTGAAGCTAACCTTGGCCAAACTGTTGGTCCTCTAGGTTATTCTGGCCCTAACCTGAGCCACAAGGCAGCCCAGTTAACTAAGGGGGTATAAGATAGCTTGAGACCGTACCAGGTTAAACTACCTGATATTCATTTTCCTGCCTCACTGCATGTAAAAAAAAAAAAAAACCCCACCCAAACTCTGGGAGATGTAGGTGTCTCCAGAGACAGGAGGACATTTTGGCAGTCCAGAACACCTTGACTTTAATTAGGCAATGAGTTTAGAAACACAGTGCCTTGAAACTAGAAGGAGTCTCAGAGATCCAGTTGTCTGGCCCTGCCACTTATTTTACCTGGGAATTTAAGGGACTTGCCCAGTGGCAGAGTTGCAGCTGTACCCATGGTTGTCATTGGGCATCTTATCTTAAAAATACACTCCACTCCCCCAACCATTGCCATGGATAGAAACATACACATATGCCACAAGATTGAATTAGGTAACTTCATATTTAGCTAACAGTCTAAAAATACAAGATGATATATGTAGCAAATCCAATTTTTTTTTTTGCTTTGGTCATTCTAAGGTCATGAAATAACTTGGAATCCTACATAGGATTTCATGTACAAATAGCATTAAGATTAAATTGCTTGCCTATAGCTTCCTTTCATTAGAATGTAGAATGGGCTATGAAATTTGGTGCTAACATAGAAAGGAGGTGGTATAGACACAGAAGGGGAGATACTTTCCTTGGTATTCATAATAACCATGTGTAATGGAAAATGCAAAACTATAAATCTAAGGTATTAAAACATATCTTTTTGTGTCTAAAGACTTTAAGCACAACTTTGAACGTTTCTATCACGAAGAGTTCACTGAGAAGTGCAAGGAAGTGTTTGTTATTTCTAAGGAGTCAAACAGAACCTTTGAAATCTTGGAAAGATTTGCCTTAAAGGATGTGGAATTTGATCTTAATAATGCCGCAGCAGGCCCCAGCCTATCTATTCTCAGGTAAGGTGTCAAGAAATCCCAAGCAAAGCAGCCTGACTTTAGTGAATATGATCCCCCAAATTTGGAATTTCCTCCCTCACTTCCCCCTTTCTCATCCTTGCCTGCAAGAGAGGCTCCCTAAAAGTCACCCCCAGGTTAGAATCTCCTTATCATTTATCACTCTGCAACTGCCAAGTTACTTCCCTTCAGTCTCCTCAAGAAGATTATAAATGCTGGAGGGCAGAGAGCTTGCCTTCTTTTTTAATCCCATAGATCAAAGTTGGTCTAAGTCGTTCCTGTCAGTGATGGAATGATTTTAAGGAGAAGAAACTGGATTAGGAAATATGAATAATGCATCTGTACAGTATTGTATAATTTACAAAGAGCTTCCACATACATCATCAGCTCATTAATTACATTAAGATATTCAGCCAATACTTGTTAATTGCCGACTATGGGCCATAGCATTATTTGCGTTTGTGAGAATTGAGTTATCTTACCCAAAGTTTGCACTCCTTCACTGTTTTATCCAGTGTCGTCTGCATTAAAACCCCCATATCTTTTCCCACTCCGGGTGCTGACATGCTCTGTTCGCCACCCACAGGCATGAAGAGACTGGGGCGTGAGGAAAGAATTGGGTTTGTCTGTGGTGTCCTTTCCAGTCTCAACCCTGGAAATAGGGAGGTTCTTGGGATCATTTTATTTTCTTCCATCCTCATCCTCCAGTTCTTATTACAGATCTCATTTGTTCTGTGAGAATTTGGGGATTTGAAATAAACTCACAGTGGCTAGGGTGGCTCAAGGTTTGCTCCACCATGTCTGCCACGGTCTCAGCACCCACTATGATGTGCAGAGCTACGAACATTCTTGTGGTTCTGGGAACCCATGCCAAGAGGAAGACAACTGGTTAAAACAACATGGCGCTCAGTCAAGGTTTTTGAAACTACAAGAGTATGAAATATATGTCATCTGTTAAAAATCTTAGGTTTGAATAGGCAAGTCCATAGAGACAGAAAGTAGGTTAGTGGCTGTCAGGGGATGAGAGTAGAGGGGAACCGGGACATGACCCCTAATGGGTCTGGAGTTTCTTTCTGGGGTCCTGAAAGTGGTCTGGAATTAGATAGTGATGATATTTACTATATACTAAGTATACTAAAACCAACTGTATACTTTAAAATGGTGGATTTTTTTGGTATGTGAATTATATCTCACTTAGGTTATAATTTTAAGTATTTCAGAGTGGATGAGACATTTAATAAATTTTATTGCAATTACACAACTCCAGTTGTGCCCAATCAAAACACAGCAATTAAATAAGTCCTTTGAGATTAGCTGTGTGGAAGCAGGGCTTTGCCATTTGGAAACAACACTTTGTATGTAAGTTCCTGAATAGTGTGTGCAGCTAACAGGAAAGGGTGTTCTTTTGGAGTTTCAAAGCATTTTCTTAATAACCAACCATCTAGAGCAATAGCGTTCTCTTTTTTTTTCTCTTTTGAAGGGAGCCACAGTTTGCTTTGCAATGTTTTCATTTTCTATTTGTTCTTGAGAAGAAATCATTAAGACCCTAGCTTATTTATGGGGGTATTTGTATTTTTCCTTCATTGGTTTTTACCTGCTAAGTGCCCAAACATGTTCTAGACACAGGGGATACAGCAATGAGCAAAAGACAAACATCCTTGCCTCCATGGAGCTTGTCTTATGGAGACACGCAACAGACATGATACATATGGAAAATATGTAGTAGGCTAGATGCCTGTAAGTGCTATGGAGCAAGATGAAACCCTGAAAGGGAATAGGCCATCTGGTAGGAGAGAAGGTGGCATTTGGGTAACTGCTAGAAGCAGGTGAGGGAACAGGCTTTGCCAATGTGAGTTGGAAGAGTATTCCAGACAGAGGGAACAGCAAACACAGAGGTCCTGAGGCTGGAGGAACGGCAGGGAGGCCAGACAGCTGGAAGGAAGTCAGAGCTGTAGGGAGGGTGATGGGGTGAGGTTGGAGATGTAAGGGATGAGAGGAGGGTCTTGTCTGTTCTCATGCATCATTGTAAGGACTTAGACTTCTACTTCTTTTGAGCAGGGCAATGACCAGGTTGATAGATTCAGCCAACCTCACAGATCTCACAGAGGTACCAGGAGTTGAAATGACCCATCAAACTGTTCCAGGTTCTGGCAAAATGTCTGGGCCCTTTCACCTTCACCTCAGCCACTCTGGTGGCTTGGCTGACGAGAGACTGAAAGAGGGCAAAGGTGAAAGTGGGGCATCAAATCCAATCCAATCCTGCCATTCAAATTTGATGGTGAGATGACTAAAGCAATAAGGCATTGATTCCTAACTCATAGTCATGGAGATGGAATTCTTATGGAGTAACTACTATGTAATGATCCTGCTATAGGTTTTCTATTTCAATAGGTTTTCAGACTGATCCTCTTGCTTTGCTGAACCTGAGTGTCAGGTTTGTTTATTTCATTCACTCAATCAACGATTTATGATCAGGTACTGTGCCAGTCACTAACTATCCAGTAGTGAGTTAGGTAAGCCTGGTAAGTGCCCACGTGGAACTTACATCAATGAAAAATCACTAGACACGTATTTATTAAATTACGTGAGGAACAGGGCTGGAGTCTTTATGCAGTGATACTCATGGACCTGGGACTCCTCTGCATTTCCAGAAGCTTTTCACTGAAAAAATTTAAGCAATAGGACAAGCAGGGCCGGCTGGCTCCAGCATCATTTAGCATCACTGCCTCAGCTACGAAGCTGGCTTTTCCCCCGGGGAGGTAGACGTGGGCAGGGGAGTAGGAGCGGCTGCTGAGAGCACAGCTGGGCCTGGGAGGTCACACGCAGATTCAGCTTCTTTGCAGAGAGCATTTTCCCGTGCCCGCCTCAGCTGTCCACAGCTGCAGCTCCTGCGTGGGCTGTGAGCCTGGGCGCCTCCCTAGTGGGGATGCTGAAACGCCCCTGGGTGAAGCTGATATTTCTGCTCCCCACCCACACCCTCGCTGGCCAGGATAAAGGGATCTAGCAGAGGAGAACTGCCCGCCCACCCGTATCCAGCTCTCCCAACCCAAGTGCCCTTGCCTGCCCTGCAGCTGACATCCCCTCTGTGACAGGCTTCACAGAAGGTCAAAGTAGAGCCACCGCTTTTCCTACTTACATGTTTCCTTGCCCTGTTACTCCGGACCCTGGTGGCAGCCCTGACTAACAAGGAGTTCCATTTATTTATTTATCTTTGGCTGTGTTGGGTCTTTGTTGCCGTGCACGGGCTTCCTCTGGTTGCATCGAGCGGGGGCTCCTCTTCGTTGTGGTGCGCGGGCTTCTCATTGTGGTGGCTTCTCTCGTTGTGGAGCACAGGCTCTAGGCACGTGGGCTTCAGTAGTTGTGGCATGTGGGCTTCAGTAGTTGCAGCACGTGGGCTCTAGAGTGCGGGCTCAGTAGCTGTGGCACACGGACTTAGTTGCTCCGCGGCATGTGGGATCCTCCCGGACCAGGGCTCGAACCCATGTCCCCTGCATTAGGAGACGGATTCTTAACCACTGCGCCACCAGGGAAGTACCGGAGTTCCATTTATTAAAGGCTTTTCAAGTGCCAGGTGCTGTGGCTAAGGGCTTCATCAGCATCTCTCTCTCGTTTTTTTTATTTTTTATTTTTGGCTGCATTGGGTCTTCGTTGCTGCACGCGGGCTTTCTCTAGTTGTGTTGAGTGGGGACTACTCTTCGTTGCAGTGCGCGGGCTTCTCGTTGTGGTGGCTTCTCTTATTGCGGAGCGCAGGCTCTAGGCGCACGGGCTTCAGTAGTTGTAGCACGTGGGCTCAGTAGTTGTGGCTCACCGGCTCTAGAGCGTAGGCTCAGTAGTTGTGGCACATGGGCTTAGCTACTCCATGGCATGCGGGATCTTCCCGGACCAGGGCTCGAACCCGTGTCCCCTGCATTGCCAGGCAGATTCTTAACCACTGCGCCACCAGGGAAGCCCCCAAGAGGTCTTTCTTGATATAATAGTACAGTTACGCTTCTGTGAAATAGTTCCCGTCTCCACTTGTACACAATCGATTAAAGACGCTTGCTACATACAGTGCATAGACAGTTGAATAATTAGACCCAACTCACCTGTGTTTGAAATAAAATAGCTTATTTAGTCATTTAAAGTAAAATAACTATACATATGAAAATAAAGATATGTAAATGTTAGGATCTACAAGCCTGTAAAAATAAAATCATTATTCTGCATTATACAAAACAGTGCAAGACAAATTCTAAATAAGCTTTTGGAGCACAAATTATAAATTTTCCATTTTAACTTATCATGCAGACATAGCATTTCAAACCATGTTATAGTCTATAGCCAAGTTCTTAATTTTTTTTTTTTTTTTTTTTTTTTTTTGTGGTATGCGGGCCTCTCACTGTTGTGGCCTCTCCCGTTGCAGAGCACAGGCTCCGGACGCGCAGGCCCAGCGGCCATGGCTCACGGGCCCAGCCGCTCTGCGGCATGTGGGATCTTCCCGGACCGGGGCATGAACCCGTGTCCCCTGCATCGGCAGGCAGACTCTCAACCACTGCGCCACCAGGGAAGCCCAAGTTCTTAATTTTTAAGAGGAAAAAATGCTAGTCAGTAAATTTTACTGTATGATTAAGTGTCACATACCATAAAATACTGACATCTCATTTAATGCTCTCAGTAAGCCCTTGACAGCATTATCGTCCCAGATAAAGCGATGGGATGGATGGCTGGGTCACACAGCTACACGTGGGCAGAGCAGGGAGTTCAAACTCCGGTCTTTGTTGTGTTCAAAGCCCCGACTCCTCATTACTGAACTGTCTTGCCCCTTTGAGCCAACAGAGGGACATTTCTCTCTTTTGGATGATTTCCATCGGGGTCCTCTGCCAGCATCGATTATCAGGAGAGTCTGCAGAGGTCATTGATGTGGAACGGGTGGAAATACTAGCAGGAATCCTTGGCAGCCCTTGCCAGACCCTTGTGCACTGGGCTCGGCTGACTTCTCCAGCCTTTTGCTCCAAGGGGATGGTTTCTTTGGAGCAGCCAGTCATGTCCATCCCTCTGAGTCTGCCCACTCAGTTCCCTTCTCCTGGAATGCCCTCCACTTTCCTCAGGTCAGGGAAATCCTTCTCATCTCTTACAGCCCTATTTAAAGGTCACCCTCTCTAGAAGGGGGGCTGATGGGTACCTCTCTCCCTCACCCCTAACTTTGATCAGGTGGCAAGGATAGCCCCAGTCCCAGTGTATTCTAGTTTACATGGATGTCTCCCTGCAAATACTGTCAGCTTGCCTTTCTGGGCCCTCGGGTGACTCACACCTGGTCCTGTCATTCTACGTTTTATTGTCTCCCTCTATAGTCCTGTGCGTTCAGGAACCATGTCTATTTTATTGGCCATTGTCATACTCAGTGCCTGGCACAGACAGAGCCTGACGCATAGAAGGTTCTCAATAAATCCATATTGAATAATGAGAGGCAGTAGGACAACAGTGCCCAAAAAAGAGAAAAAGTTAGTCAATCACTAAGCCACTTTGTTACTAAGTATCATGGAATTGCATCAATTAACTTTTTTTTTTGCCCCATTAATTTAGCTATCCCAACTGGGTGTGTAAACAGTTAAGCTGTTACCATTTAAATTAGGCAACAGGCTGTTGTCATTTAGTAGAGACAGTTTGGTTCTGCCAGAATAAAGAGAAATGTTGAGGATCATTTTCTAATACTAGTGATGCTGACTTACTTTGTCTTCAACATCATTTTGAGGAGAAATCATTCTAACCACCCAAAATGTGATTTTAAAAACACTGAACGTATGTTTTCCTTCGTATACAAGGATAGAAATCCACAAGAATCATCCTTGAATACGTTTTTCTTAAAATTTTTTTTTCTGATTATTATTAGTGATATTACATTTTATGATTGTCAGGCTGTGTAAGTCTTTTGAGGTTCGTTCACCTCCGTTTTGTTATTTAACCTCTACACCAGTTTTGTGACAGACAATCCACACCTCCCACCTGTGACTGCGCAAGAAATGTTGACCCACACAGCTTGTAAACTCAAATGGAGTAGTCTTTACATAATTCCTTGTTGTTTGAAGAAAAGCTATTAGAAGAATAAGTGTTTTAAAGGCTCCTGATCATCTGTGTGTCCAAGTCCCTTCACCTGTAGGCCAAGGTGTCCTCATCTGCGACATGAGGGGTTTAGATGAGACTAGAGGATCTGCAAGAACCCCTTTTGTTCTAAAATTCTGTCATCGAAGGCCTGACATCTCAACATTGCCCATATTTTAAATGCTTTTTAAACTCAAAGGATGAAGCATCAAGATTAATTTTTCTCTTCCCATTCTTGAAAAATATTTTTAATTGTGTGACACAAGCTGAAACTCTGCCTTTTTTGATGACTTCTCCTTTATATCTCACATTCGTATATGACTTTCAAGTCATTGATTTTGTGGTCATTTTCTGATATAAAAATATCTTTAAAAATCAATAATCCACTTATAAAATAAGTCATGGGGATGTCATGTACAGCATGGTGACTATAGTTTCGTTAGCAATACTGTATTGCATTTTTGAAAGTTGCTAAAGAGTAAATCTCGAAAGTTCTCATCACCAGAAAAAACGTTTATAACTCTGTATGGTGACGGATGGTAGCTAGACTTACTGTGGTGATCTTTTCCCAATGAATACAAATATTGAATCATTATGTTGTGCATAATGATACCTCAATTAAGGTATCAGTGCAGGGCTTCCCTGGTGGCGCAGTGGTTGAGAGTCCGCCTGCCGATGCAGGGGACACGGGTTCGTGCCCCGGTCCGGGAAGATCCCACATGCCGCGGAGCGGCTGGGCCCGTGAGCCATGGCCGCTGAGCCTGCGTGTCCAGAGCCTGTGCTCCGCAACGGGAGAGGCCACAGCAGTGAGAGGCCCGCGTACCGCAAAAAAAAAAAAAAAAAAAGTATCAGTGCAACTCTCTACCGTAATACAATGGACAAAGACAGAGAAAGTAATTTATTATAAAATAATATGTATTTCAACATGTTAACGCGCAGACATGATTTCAACAGAAGACACAGTGGAGTAGGCTGGTGCCTGCCTCTGTGTGGGAAACGACCCTGAAAGCAATAGCTATGGTCTAGACTGACGTGGGTGTGCTGGCACAAACATCATAAGCAGTATTCTCTCAGGGTGTGATTTTCTGAAATGGTGAACAAATGTTGGTATCATTTCAGACAAAACAACATATAAGCTTCTATCAGTCTCACATGGTAGTTACGTTCTTAGAAAATTCAGCGTGTTTTAAACCCATGCGAAAAGCACTTTGCATTTATGTGTAAAATAGAGCTGTTTCTAGGTTAGTGATTATAAAGTCCCTCCCCACACACACACCACGTGACTGACAGAATGTTTAAAAGTCAGACCCCGGGACGGAGCTTCATTGTGTGTGACTGGCTGTGTTGTGGGATGTCTAGAATCCCTGAACGCCGCTGGTGAGTACCACCGCTCTAAGTGACTTCCAGGTTTCTGAATGTTCGTGGGATTTCCTACCTCCAGGCCTTCATCTCTGCCTTGTCTTGCTTGAGATACCCTTGCCCTCAAGTCTACCTGTGTATTCTCTGAGGCTCATTCCCAATGTCTTCTGCATGAAGATTTTCTTTATTGTGATGGGTCTGCATCAAACTCCAGTAGCCTTCAGACTCATATTCTGCCTTAGACTGTGTCTACCGACCCCATTTCCACTTCCTTTAGCTGTTGACTTTATATTATAGATCATTTTATCTTGTCTATCTCCTATGCGTCTAGCACAGGACCTTGTACATAATAGGCAACCAATAAATATTTGTTAAACCTAATTACTCTCAGTGACTCTAACAGCATCTTCATACATCTGAGAAATTTAGTCCATTCCAGCTTCTTTGCATAACTTGATTTTCTAGATCCTAGCATGCCTAAATTTCTTCGAAAAATATTGCTTTTGAAAATTAAAAGCAAGGCGGAAGTTGTATGTAATAAAGTACTCTTAGAATATTAGGTAGTTGATTATAATTTGGGGTTGCTGCTACTATGTCACTTAATCACAGTCTGCAAGTTGGTCCTCTCAAATTACTTCCTTTGTTCTTTGCTGCTTCATAACTTAATTCTCCCTGGGAATTTCCAGAATCCAAGCTCTGGAGTCCATTACTATGGGCTGAGAAATTTAGGACTGGTTGTGTTAGGTTTAAAAATGGGCCAGTAAAAAAAAAAAAAAAAAAAAAAGGGCCAGAGCTCATCTTAGTGACAGCATTTTATTGTAGAAAGAAACCTAAACCATCAGTAATGAACCCATTTATTTCATAGATGGGTAAACTAGGACCCAAGCAGCTAGGTGGTGGGTGGGAGGTGTTGTGTGTGCACTGCTGGACCACCCAGGGTGGTGGCCGTGACCCCCTAAGCAGGCACCTGATGTTAAGGATCTGCTGAAGCTTCGCAGGTCACATAGCCTGACTTCTCTTTCTTCCCATCCAACTCTTTGTGATGATCAGCATTTGCATTTTGGAAAGTGATAGTAGTGCTTTGGATCATACAGAATATTTTTTTATATAAAATCCTGAAAATACATAGGAGACATCTGGTGGTAAATATCATTACCTGTTTTGGGCTGAATATTTTGAGGCTGCTAATCACACATATCAGTATATGTGTCAGCCGTACAGCTGTGAGTAGCCCTCACTGTTCCCAACCCCTTCTACCGCTTCATCCCATTAACATGTTTTAGCAATGATGGAAACATTTTCAGCTGATTTGAGCACGTTTCTGTGCTGTAGGTACCCAGCTTGAGACTGATATTCTCAATGAAGATGCAGATATCTTAGTCTTTTCACTTCTTGTAGAAGTGTGCATTGCTTCCGTCAGTGTAAAGCCATGTATACTTGTACTAGATGGAATCAAAGAATTGGTTGGCATTTATGGGATTTCAGGAGAGAAGGTAATCTCTTTTTAAAATAATACCTATTTTATTACTATTTAATAAAAAGAAAACCCCTTAATTTAGAATGTACATAGCACCATTCCATTGCATTGCCTATCTGTAGTTATAGCCAGCACTGCTGCTAGCTACTGCTGAATATTTTATGGAACAAATACTTATATAACACTTACAGTGGGCCAGCTACCATTCTAGGAACTTCAGAGATATTAACATTTAATTCTCACAACAACCCTGTGATAGAGAGATTGTGACCATCATCTCTGTTTGCACAGAGGGGACTGGACTTGGAGATATTAGATGACTTGTTGAAGGTCCTAAGATGATGGTGGACTTGGAATTCAGGCATGGGCAGCCTTGTTCTAGAAACTGGCCTTTACTCCTGCATGGTTCTGCCCCTCTATTTTATACTTTGATCAGACATTTATTGGGCCCCTACTATGGTCTTTAGGTTGTATATTTTGATCTGCCTTGTCTATACTGATTTTGCGACAAATCCCATTGATTGGTTGCTATCTTTAGTTTTTCTTCTGTTTGAAGTGATATTGGATCAATGGAACCTCTAATGCTTCTTAGTATCAGTCATTACTTTGTGAAGCATTTTCTCTAAAACTTCTACATGCCTAATTATGAATTATGTAAGCATGTATGTTTCTCATAGGAAATATGATAAAGAAGAAGAAAATAGAAAATTAAATATACTCACAGCCTCACCACTGTTAAGCCTTCTTTTTCCTGTGGATATCTTCATGTAAATGAAATTACACACCCTATTATGTTGTAATCTATTTTTTTTTTTTTTTTTTCCATACGAAACAGCGTAGGAGGGTTCCTTTTTCTCCACCACCTACTCTTAAGTTTAAAATCCATCAGCAAAGTAGTTTTAAAGTCATGACATTTTCAACTGCCTTTGACTCTTCCTGTCGGGCAAAAGACTTTTCCTGGCTGCCAGGCTTGCTGTCTCCTCATTGCAAGTTTATCATGAGCACTGTCTCCTCCAGCCTGTCCTACAAGTCGCTGTGTGCCCGCCCAGACGTGAGGACGGTGGAGCTCATCAGCACAGAAGATGAAGAAGCGAAACTACACATCTTTAGACAGTATCTCCCCCTTCCCAGCAAAGACCCCTTCTGACAGAACAGACACAGCTTGAGGAAAAAACCAAACCTGAGTCCTTTAAAACTCACAGTCCTGGCAAATGAACTGAAAGAATGCAGAATCTACTGAAATGAGTTTCAGTGTCTGAAGGAGTACTTGGGGGTGGTCCCCATTCAGGAGCTCTGGGAATTGATTCTGAAATGCTGGACTGAAGACTATAGTTGGACTTTGAAACAAAAAAAAGGCAAATTCAGACACTGGCTTCAGGAGAAGGTAGGCGTTAGCCAATATTAACAACCTGGTACGATTCCACGGGTAGAAAGATTCCACCCAGGGAGGAGGGTCTAGGGAGAGGATTGTCAGAGAAAGTACAAGATGCCCAGTTAAATTTGAATTTCAGACAACCAATAACCTTTTATTTTATTTTATTTTTTGCGGTATGTGGGCCTCTCACTGTTGTGGCCTCTCCCGTTGTGGAGCACAGGCTCCGGACACGCAGGCTCAGCGGCCATGGCTCCCCAGCCCAGCCACTCCGTGGCATGTGGGATCTTCCCGGACCGGGGCACACGAACCTGTGTCTCCTGCATCGGCAGGCGGACTCTCAACCACTGAGTCACCAGGGAAGCCCCCAATAACGTTTCAGTATAAGTGAATCCCAGATATTGCATGGGAAATACTTATACTAAAAATTGTTTGAACTACAGATAAGTAACAAATAATCTTGAGTATAAGTATATGGCCCAATATTCCATGGGATATACTTATGCCGAAAATTGATTTATTGTTTACCTGAAATTCGGATTTAGCTGGAGGCTCTATATTTTTATTTGCTAAACCTGGCAGCCCTATCTAGGGAGGTGTGTGTATTGATTGTAAGGAGAGATGTATTAAGTACAAATTTCAGTCACATTTCTCAGGGGTCTAAGGAATGAGCCTTTATTATTTCTGTACTTCAATTTTATCTCTCTTGAGCCTACAGTCCCACTGATGGCAGAAACTAGGTTAATTCAGGTTAATCTCATCAGTTTAGTTTGTTTTCAGTCAATTCAGGATTTTTTTCCGTCAAGTGAGGCTTTGTGACCTTGCTGTGTCCCTGTTGGGTTGTGCTTAGATCTGAGGGCCTTGGTGCTGAGTGTCCTTGGTTGTCATCTGTTCCTGCCATCTTCCACCAAGGTGGTCGTGGCTCCACATGGTCCACAGACACCGACGTGCCCCCATTTTTGGCATCCTCGGGGATTCCTGTGGTCGCGTCTGTTCTTGGGTTGTTCCATCTGTGCTGCCATCTGCTGCCACGTTCCCTCATCCTCACACGCACCCCTCAGCTCCCTTCTGCACTCTTCTTGAGCCTACAGCCTTGTAGGTACTCAACATTCCCAGCAGAGAATGTCACCACTCACTGCACCACTTGGAGGCCCAGGCCCTATACGTCTCCCCCATTGTCCCCACAGCCATTTCTCCTCTCTGGTTCTTCCTGGTGGCATTGGGAAATCTGCAAAGCTGCTGCCTTCCAGGCTTCCGATGGGAAGCAGAGCTCAGGTCCTCCCTACTATCGGGTCTCAGAAGCATCCAGAGGCCAGTCTCTCCCTGCTGCAAGCTACCTTGGGTTCAGGGGAGGGCACAGGCCCCTTCTCAGAAACCCACTTATGCAACTTGATTGCTTTCTCTCTCTCTCTCTCTCTCTCTCTGTCTCTGTCTCTTTTTTAACACCTTTCTGAGTTCAGCAAAATCTCTTTTCTTCCTGTGTGGGGAAAATAATCTTTAGATCTTCCTGTAATTGTCTGAGTCTATTTTTTGTGGTTAAAAAAAAAAATTATTCCAGGAGTTGGCCAGGAATCTGTCTTTTGATATTCAACAATCAGGCTTTCGAGAGCCCAAGCTTGTTCTCGTGAGCCATTGGCTCTACCATGAGCTTCAGAAGTCTCTTGAAACCTGAGTTTTTCTCCCTTCATTTCTGCTGTAACAACCTTCTTCTGAGTGAATTAGAATGCAGCAGTGATGGGGAGGCAGGGCTGCGGAGAGAGAAGCAGAAGATGTTGGGAACGAAAGACCCGTGGTTTGGTGCTGCGGCATATCGTCCTGTCCCATTGTTTTGCTCTAGAGTTTGCATTTCTGCAAAGAAAGTGAACTTCAAGTTTACTGTGCCCTCCCCCACCTACAAGGAGGTGGAAACAAGGTCTCTGTGCCCAGGGAAGAATCATTCAGGTAGAGCCACCCACGGCTGTGCCCTTGGCTATCCCCACGTCTCCAGGATTGTGCAGGAAAGCCCGGTCCTCCTCTCCAGGTACTGCTCCTTTTCCGGGTGACTTTCTTCCTCCCATTGCTGCCCACTGACACCCACTCAGGCCCAGGGAGCTCAGCCACAGGTACGGGAAGAGCTTGGTTAAACTGGGGTAAACCTCGCAGGACACTCGTGCAGTTGGGTCTGAACAGCTGCCTCTGCTGAAAGATCGCAGGTATTGGGGGCTCATTCCCCAGTCCTAGCATAGGAAATCAATTTTGAATGGTAGACCTTGCTGTCATTTCTCTCCGTGGTCTTAAGGATCTCTTTAGAGTTGGTTGATCCAGTGGGAAATCCAGCTACAGTGGAAAAAATCTGAGAGTCAGGTGAGTAATGAGTGGCCGGCTCATGTGTGTGTGACTGTGTGGCAGGACAGCAACCATACAGAAAACCCTCTCACACCCATACGTGCAAATCTGATGTGGGGAATCTTAGTAAAGACTGCTCAGCAGAAATGCTAAGCGTCATAACTGGCAGGCTTGCCAGTGTGTAACCGTAGCTGACACAGATGGAGTTGTGACAATGTAGGTGAACTGTCAACTTAAAAAACTGCACAATATGAGAGGTGCGAGTGAAGTTTTATTTGGGGCAAAATGAGGACTACAGCCCAGGAGACAGCATTTCAGATAGCTCTGAGAAACTGCTCTGAAGAGGTGGGGGGAAGGTCAGTATATATGTGATTTTGGTGAAGGGGGAGTACATGTAATCAAGCACACATATATATATTTTTTTTAACATCTTTATTGGAGTATAATTGCTTTACAATGGTGTGTTAGTTTCTGCTTTATCACAAAGTGACTCAGTTATACATATGCATATGTTCCCATATCTCTTCCCTCTTGGGTCTCCCTCCCTCCCACCCCTCTAGGTGGTCACAAAGCACCGAGCTGATCTCCCTGTGCTATGCAGCTGCTTCCCACTAGCTCTCTGTTTTACGTTTGGTAGTGTATATATGTCCATGCCACTCTCTCACTTTGTCCCAGCTTACCCTTCCCTGTCCCCATATCCTCAAGTCCATTCTCTAGTAGGTCTGTGTCTTTATTCCCGTCTTGTCCCTAGGTTCTTCATGACCTTTTTTTTTCTTCTTCTTAGATTCCATATATATGTGTTAGCGTACGGTATTTGTTTTTCTCTTTCTGACTTACTTCACTCTGTATGACAGACTCTAGGTCCATCCACCTCACTACAAATAACTCAATTTCGTTTCTTTTTATGGCTGAGTAATATTCCATTGTATATATGTGCCACATCTTCTTCATCCATTCATGTGTCGATGGACACTTGGGTTGCTTCCATGTCCTGGCTATTGTAAATAGTGCTGCAGTGAACCTTGTGGTACATGACACTTTTTGAATTATGGTTTTCTCAGGGCACATGCCCAGTAGTCGGATTGCTGGGTCATATGGTAGTTCTATTTTTAGTTTTTTAAGGAACCTCCATAACTGTTCTCCATAGTGGCTGTATCAATTTACATTCTCACCAACAGTGCAAGAGGGTTCCCTTTTCTCCGCACCCTTTCCAGCATTTATCGTTCATAGATTTTTTGATGATGGCCTGAATGGCCAATTCTTATCCTGCAGCCCCCCTACGAGCAAGTGTTTTAATTAATGAGTGACCTTCCCTATGGGGCCACTGCACGGTATGAGGACTCTGCGTCCATCACTCCCGTAAATTTCTCAGTTGCCTGAGAAAGCAGTAACCGGCCAGGAGAAAACTTGTCCCTTTTCTTCAGAGCAAAGCTCTCATGTAATATCTTCACTTTTATCCTGACAAATTCTATTAAGGCAGCAGATTTGAGGAAAAGCATCAGATCAGCCTCTCAGCTGATCCACCACTCAGCACAGACCACTCAGTCTCCTATAACTGGCAAACCCTGGTATCTTTCAACCAGTGCCCCCCCCCCCCAGTATCTTTCACCTGGGTGGGTATTACCTGGAATCTTTCAACTAGCCCCCTGCCCTCCCCGCCAGTATCTTTCAACTGGGAGAGGCAGGTACCTGCTCTACACCGCCAACTACAACTCTGGATCATCAGCCAATATGGGAGATCCGAGAACCAGGAGAGATTCACCCAAATTTGTCTGGACTCTCCCAGGCAGTGGATGGGTGCAAGGGGACTCTGCTGGTACCAAGGTCTGGTCCCTTGCAGAGTTCAGGCAAAGGAGAGAAGTCCACTCTGGGTCCTTTCATGGTTGCCATAAAACTGTTGACTTAAAAAAACTGCACAACATGAGAGGTGCAAGTTAGGTTTTATTTGGGGCAAAATGAGGACTACAGCCAGGAGACAGCATTTCAGATAGCTCTGAGAAACTTCTCCAAAGACGCAGGGGGTCAGGTCAGTATATATGTGATTTTGGTGAAGGGGGAGTACATGCAATCAAGCACACATTCTTTGCAGAAGGCTTCTGCTACTCTCGTGAAGGTTACTGCTAGTCACGAGGTGCAGACATCACCATGAAGGATTTTAGTGCTTTTCTAGATACGAGGAGATGCAAGAATTGGACTCATAAAATCTTCTCCTGAAAATATCTGACTGTCTGATGACCTGTTCTACCAGTTTTTCCCAGGGCACAGAGGGCCTCATTTCCGCTCTCCACCCTGAGCTCCTTTCAGGGGGTGTTGATGGTCAGCAGCTGCAGCGGCTCATGATTTAATCCTTGTAGAGGTAGTTGGCAAGTGCTAATGGCAAGTGCCAGTTTGTTGTTGACAGTATACAGATACACAGATTTATAGAAAGAGATTTATTATGAGGGTTTGGCTCATGCAGTTATGGAGGCCGAACAGTCCTATGATCTGCCGTCCGCAAGCTGGAGGCCCAGGAAAGCCCGCGGTACATACAGCTGTAGTCCAGGTCCAAAGGCCTGAGAACGAGGGGAGCCAGTGGTATAAGTCCCAGTCCGAGAATGAAGGTCCGAGAACCAGGAGTGCTGACGTCTGAATGCAGAAGAAGATAAATGTTCCAGCTCAAGCAGAGAGCAAATTTGCCTGTCCTCTGCTTTTTTTTTCTGTTCAGACCCTCATCCCGCTTGCTTTGGTGAGGGCTGGCAATCTTTTTTATTCAGTCTACCAATTTAAATGCTTATCTTTTCCAGAAACACCGTCACAGACACACCCAGAGGTAAAGTTTTGCCAGCTATCTGGGCCCCCCTTAGCCCAGTCAGTGAACATGTAAAATTAACCAGCACAGGGGTTTCCATATCCTCCTCAAGAGGTTATGTCGTAAAAAGACAACATTAAATGCAGTGTTTGGTACGAAAATGTTTTTGTATACTTTAAGCGTTGTGTTTAACACTCCAAATCTTGGAGTCAGGGTAATATTTGTCCCAGTTCTCTTTTTCTCTCATTTCCCCACCCACTTTACCAATTTACTACCCACAAAATGCCTTTGCCCCACCCATTGGGGGAGGGGAGTTGTCTTTTAAGCACCACACATGCCATCTGGGCAGATCTGCACATTTTAGACAAGCTAGCATGGCGCCTCTCCAAGTGGGTAGATGACCTAAAATTCATTTCAGCAGAAATGCAGAATGGTAATTTGAACCATGGGCTTCCTTTTTGTTATATTTCTTCTGAAGAGCTGGGCTTATCCAGCTGTCATCCAGCTGTGCGTCCCATTTGTCTTGCAAGGAAAAGTGTCAAGCAGGAAATTAAAAATACTTCTATTTCAGTTTTCAAGAATATATGTCACCAAGACTGAATTAAGCAAAACCATTTTGTTTTAGAGAAGGTTGTTTCTGGGTATTATGATCTACTGGAACCATTTCTCTTTGGAAACGCAGTGCAGTAATCTTGGCTCCAAAATCCAATTTGCTTTCAATTTGCTCGGCTACCCCTTGCTGTATATGAGATGCAGGATGCAGATTAACTTCTCCAAAATGCATGCCCTCAAATATTTCAAAGTGCTTATTTAAGCAGTAACCATGGTGTATATTTAAAACTGAAAGGTAGGTTACAAATATGTCCTTGGGGGAGGGGGCAGACAACATGAAACGTCAACATGCTGACAAAGTTTCTCAGAGTCTAGGTCAGTGATCATAGCTGTAACTAATTCTTTGATGAATTCTGACTGCCTTCTAAGAGGATACATGTTTAATATTTCAGGGTTTTTTCCAGCTACCTTGACTTTTGTTGTCTCTAATTATGGCCACTGAGCTGTTATCTGTTTGCTATAGTGTCTTCACAGGCTAAAAAGTCAGATGTGTTCTACTGTAACTGATTTTTATTTTATTAAAAAATTTTTTTTAATTAAAAAGTATTTTATTGGAGTGTAGTTGATTTACAATGTTGTGTTAATTTCTGCTGTACAGCAAAGTAACTGTACCTGATTTTTAAATAGGTGTCATCACTCCCGCCAGAGAGAGCGGTCCATATGCCTTTCAGAACCCAACGAATCACAAGAGAGCACATTTCCACGGAATCTTGGTCAGATACTTCCAAAGGCAAACGGCTTTCTGGAGAGTGTATCAAGAGCTGCCTTGGCACATGAAGATGAGCGGCTGCTGGGAGGATTTGTGCAGCTTTCTCTCAAGTCCTAGGTAAGTCTCGTTTTTATATTGTGTTCGGCAGATTTCGCTTTTCCTTTTGCTAAGCGCTGCACTGAGGTCTCCGTGGTCCCCTTGAGCGAGACACATCCATTCATGTATTCATTCAACACCGGTTCATTCAGATCCGGTGAAGATCAGATCTCCAGGGTGGGGTAGAAGTCCTTCCTGATAATGCTTCTAACGGATAATGCTACACGTTGATCAAGCAATAACGCTATTAGTAGCTTGTCATCACATGGGTGTCATGGTGATGGAAGGGGCCAGGGGCTGGGTTGAAAGTGGGAGGGAATTGCCTAACGTTTCAATGTGTGAGGATTTTCAAGACGTAAATGGACCTAGTTCAGAATGTGTCCCTTTGGACCAGGCCGGAGCCATCCACAGGGCCCTTCTGGGGATTCTGCAAGCATGTTGTTGTCTGTACAATCAACTAAGGTGCCACTGGTTAGTCTCTTGTGTTACTCCGGCCCCCAGGGCCTGCTCAGCAGGGAGTCCTGGCCTCCATCACTGCCTTTGACACCTTCCGTCTTCCTCACCCTTCATGTTCAATCAAGGCCAAGTCCTTAGATTTTACTTCCATAGAGCCTCTCATGTCCATTCTGTCATCTCTACCCGGCCCTCATTTCCCCTCTCTGGTCAATCTTCGTGAAGCGAAGCTGTCATTACGTCACCGCGTGTGGTAGTTGTGTCCACCGTTGGGTCTTACCTCCCACCGGGTTGGTAGAGTCAGCCCATGGCCGTGTGTGTGCGGGGCTTGGGGGTGCGGGGGATCCTTGAAGTCCCTCCAGGACTGTGTAGGTTCCTTGTTTTCCTTTTGGGGTTGCTAAAAGTACAAACCACAAGGCCAAGTATCACCACCTAAGCAATAGAAGATGCATTAGATTCAGAACAAGGTTTAATTATAGCAGGAAACCCGTATAATAACATAGGAGGTCTAGCCGGCTGCCTGGGCTCCTCACACATTTGTTTGTCTGCCATGGTTACGCAGCTGCACACAACCTGGAGTCAATCTGCCCTCTTGGGTGCCGCTGGAATATTCTTCCAATGAGGTTTTCGAGAAATCCTGCGTTATAGTCTGCGATTTCAGGAGAGCTGCCCTCTTTATTGAAAGGTCTGGGCAAATGCTGCCACTCCTCCAATTTAATTCAACGGTCTTTGCTGAGTGCCTAGGTTATGCCAGGCATGATGCTAGATGCCAGGGATACAGCGATGGACACGACAGACGTGGTTCCTGCCTTAATGGAGCTTTTGCTGGCGTGCAAAAGATAGACACTGTGGAGCAATCCAGCCTGAGGGGAGTGCTACACAGTGGTGGCACAGAGCCTAGAGCGGGGACGTGTGACCTGGCCTCAGGGACAGTGGGCGTCACCCCTAAGCAGTGACATTTCACCTGAGACTTGGAGGATGAGTGGGAGCTGGTTGGACAAAGGGCAGAGGGAACAGCCACCCAGAGTCGGGAGGAAGAGTGGTGAGCATGAAGGACTGAACAAGTCCATTATGGGCACGTGAGAGGTGGGCATGAAGGGAGTCCCGGGGCTGCAGAGGCAGGCAGGCACCCAAGTATGGAGGGTCAAGCTAAGGATCTGGCTCTGATCTGAAGAGCAGTGGGAAGCCATCGGGGGTTTAAGCAAGATGGTGCCAGGTTTGGTTTTGAAAGTTCTCTCTGGGTGCGGTGTGAAGAATGAAATAAAAAAGGGACAAGCTTGGCTTGCCAGACATCTGATAGGGGTAATGACCCAGGTGAGAGGCGATGTTGGCTCTGACAAGGGGGAGGCAATGGGAACGCAGGGGAAGGTTGGGAGGTAGAATCCACGGGACTTGATCATGAAGTGGGTACAGGAGATGGAGGAGTCAGAGGTGCCTCCCATGGTTCTGACTTGAACGACTGGCCATCATCCAAAACAGGAAACACTCCCAAAGGAGCAGCTTTAGGGGACAGAAGCTGTGCTGAGTTTGGAGTGATGGTAGAATGTTGGGAAGAGATATTCTCTGGGCTCAGGGAAAGACAGCCGGGCCAGGGATACATGCATACTGTGGGCATTGAAGCCAGGAGAGGGGATGAGGGCATCCAGGGACAGGAAGAAGGGAGGTGGGCCTAGGACAAAACTTCGAGGGGTGAGCAGAGAAGGATGCAGCGAGGAGAAGAGAAAGAGGGGTTACAGAGATAGGAGGAAAACCAGGAGACTAGGGAGTTAGAAATTCCCAAAGTGAGGATGGATATCAATTAAATGCATTCAATTGAGTGTCTAATATTCCATTTTAAATGATTTTCTTCTCTGTGCCATGTTGAAACTCTGCTCTGATGCCCCTACATTTTTAGCAAGTCTGTTACAAACTATTTGGGGGCAGGAGGGAGAGCCCATCGTGTTGCACATTTACGGCAGTGTGGGTCGGAAAGGGGACAGCAAGCAGCCTCGGAAAGCCACTGCCTTCTGAAGCACAGGCCCAGGTGGGACGAGGCGCCCTGATGGGAGCAGGGGTTTAGGGCCAAGCGCACAGGTAGAGGCAGCCATGACTGCGAAGCAAGACTGGCCCAGCTGGGGAGTGGATGCAGGACAGAGATTCCTTTCCCCAAATCCACCAGTGGGGAGAAGTGACCTGAGGAAGGAAGGGCCAGATCCTGCTGCCTGGTGGAGAGGAGCTTTCCAGGTAGGCACACTTCCAAGTAGCACGAAAACTCCGATTCATGGGGACCTCAGAGCATCCTTGCCACCAGAGTGCCTAGCCTCCCTCCCCATGCGGGAGATGGTTAAGAATTCTCTTTTTGAGGCTCCTTCTTCCTTATCTGCATTCTGTTCTGAAAGGTAAATAAGCTACTTATACTTTTGACCCCTACCTGCTTCTGGTAGGTTCCTTTAAAAGTGAGAGTTTTCTAAGAGTGCCCAGTGGCATTAGTTTGACTGCGGGTGGAAGACAGTCTGACATCTCTCCTGGTCCACCAGGCTGTTGCTCTGTATGCCCTGTTCTCAGTTCTCCCTCCCGACTGTGTGGTTTGGCTCCCTCTTGTGGCTGCAGCAAGAACAAGAAGCCTAATTTCTTGGCTTCATGGAACGATGCGCAGTTTCGAGTTTGGGACTCGCTTCTCCCTTGATGTTTCCTGACCCACCCCTACCCTACCCAGCAGCGCTGGCTGGGGAAGCTGCACCTCTGATTGATAGGCCAGTAGAGAGGTCTTTGAGTCAAGAAGACGACTTTTATGGTCAGGTCAGTTTTTACAGGCTCTCTTCAACGTGATGCTTTTGATTTTGGCTGGAGCCCTGGGTCACATCAGACTGAAGAAAACCCATTTCTGGCTGCAGTTGCATTTTTGGACAATGTCAAAGGTGAGAAGAAGATGTGGCAGAAGGATGAGCCCCAGCCTGGCTCCGTCTTGACAGGTGGCTGGCTGGCTGCCCTCCAGGCGGTGGGTGGGGTGGGGTGAGGAGAATCATCTTGTTTTTAAGCGGCAGGCTTTCCTATTAGGGCAAAGGATAAATGCATTACATTCCAGGATCTTGTCAGAAGATTGTAGTACCTGGGAAAACACCAGCTTTTCATGATTAATGTATGAATCTTTGCCCTTGCTACCTCCAGAATCTCTAAATATTTTGGGTAAATGGGACAAAATCGCTCTACAGAAAAATTAAAAGAATAAAAGGCACAATTTGCTATGGCCACAGAAAATATGAAATCTCTAAGAATAAATTTAATAGGAAATGTGCACAATCTTTATTCTTATAAAGAAGCTTCAGAATTACAGAAAATAAGATTTCAGTATGTGGGGGGCACACATATTCTAGGATGGGGCAGCTCAATGTTATAAAGCTGTCAGTTCTTCCCCAGTCGGTTTATAGATGTAAGACAATTCTGACTGAAACCCCAACGGGATGAAAACACTTCTGAATTTTCATAATGATTCCAAAATTCTTGGAGAAAAAATATACGAGAGTAAGAGTTTAAAATAATGAGGGCAATTTGAATTTCAAGTTATTTAAACATATTATGAAGCAATAATAATACTTTTAAAAATGCTACTGGCAGCAAAAATAGCTCAGTTGAACAAAATAGAATGCTCAGACAGACTCAGGTGCAGATACAAGAAATTAGTAAATGATAGAAGCTTTTCAAATTAGATGGATTATGGAATAAATAGTGCCGTGATAATGATACACTATTTGGTAAATATAGTTAAGTTACCTGAAACATTGCACCAAAAGAAATTCCAGGAGGATTAGAGTTAAATATAAGAAAGTGAAATTCTATATAAAGAAAACTATAAGAAAATATGGATGAGTCTAAGCAAGAAAACAAAAGAGTAAATCATGAAAGAGAAGATAATTGATAAATCTGTCTAAATAAACACATGAAGTTCCCATATGTAAAACAAAACAACACAAATCAACTCTGAGAAAGTCAGAAACACAACTACAAGGCAAGTGATAACTGGGAAAAATATTTGTAACACACACAACAGACAAAGGATTAATAGCAATATTTCTAATATGTAAAAATGCTCTTAAAATCAATAAGAAAATGATGAACACTTCAGTAAAAATAGGCAAGATCACGAACAGGTCATCCAAAGAACATTTTCAGTCCTTGTCTGACTTGACTTCTTAGCGTCAATGGATTTTTTTTTTTGCGGTACCTCTCACTGTTGTGTTGTGGCCTCTCCCGTTGTGGAGCACAGGCTCCGGACGCGCAGGCTTAGCGGCCACGGCTCACGGGCCCAGCCGCTCCACTGCATGTGGGATCTTCCCGGACCAGGGCACGAACCCGTGTCCCCTGCATCGGCAGGCGGACTCTCAACCACTGCGCCACCAGGGAAGCCCCGTCAATGGATTTTTTGACCTGGCCCTCCTCTTCTAAACATTCTGGTCTCTGTTTTACTGGTATATACTCCCATGGTTCATCTTCCATCTCTCTGGCTGTAGCTTTTCTGTCTCTTTTTTAGTTCTTCCTCTTCTACCTGGCTTCTAAGTGTTAGAATTCCTTAAGGCTCTTCTCTCATTCATTAATTCCACTGTAAGAATATTACCTGTGTCTATGGCTTTAGTGATTGTTCATGTGTATGTGGCTCACACATTCACTTCCCCAGGCATGCTTATCGTCTGAGCCCCAGATTCACATACCCAACGACCTACTTTCCACTTGAGTGATGTCTTCAAAGCTCCTCAAACCCAGCACATCTAAAACTGAACTCATGAACATCCCTCCAAAACAGGGTCTGTTCCAGGGACTGTCTCTCAATTTACCACCTTGGAGTAATCCTTGACACTTTTCTCTCCTTTATCCCCTCCCCAAATACGTTTCATCACTGAGTCCTGGCAGTTTTTACTTCGTAAATGTTTCTCAAACGTGTCCACCTCCACCATCACTGCCCTTCTCTAAGCTGTCAGGGATGTTATACACAGTTGTGATTAGAATATGCATTTAAGGGCTTCCCTGGTGGTGCAGTGGTTGAGAGTCCGCCTGCCGATGCAGGGGACACGGGTTCGTGCCCCGGTCCGATCCTTCATGCATGAGGATCCCACATGCTGCAGAGCGGCTGGGTCCGTGAGCCATGGCCGCTGAGCCTGCGCGTCCGGAGCCTCTGCTGCGCAGCGGGAGAGGCCACAACGGTGAGAGGCCCGCAAAGAATATGCATTTAAGATTCCTCCATGTCTTTTCATGGCTTGACACCTCATTTCTTTCTTTCTTTCTGTTTTTAGTAGTAGAAATATGTTTATTTATTTATTTACTTACTTACTTATGGCTGCGTTGGGTCTTTGTTGCTGCGCGCGGGCTTTTTCTCTAGTGGCGGCGAGCGGGGACTACTCTTCGTTGCAGTGCGCAGGCTTCTCATTGCGGTGGCTTCGCTTGTTGTGGAGCACGGGCTCTAGGCATGCGGGCTTCAGTAGTTGTGGGACGCAGGCTCGGTATCTGTGGTTCACGGGCTCTAGACCACGGACTCAGTATTTGTGGCACATGGGCTCAGTAGTTGTGGCTTGCGGGCTGTAGAGCTCAGGCTCAGTAGTTATTGTGTCCCCTGCATCGGCAGGCGGACTCTCAATCACTGCGCCACCAGGGAAGCCCCTCATTTCTTTTTAATGCTGAATAATATTCCAGGGTACGAATGTACCACAGTTTACCTATTCACCTATTGAAGGACAAACGTTTGCTATAAACATTTGCATACAAAGTTTATTAATCAGTTGAGTAAATACCTAGGAACATGATTGCTGGATTGTATGGTAAGACTATGTTTAGCTTTATAAGAAACTGCCAAATCGTCTTCTGAAGGGACTGTACCATTTTGCATTCCCATGAGCAGTGGATGAGAGTTTCTGTTGTTCTATATCCTTGCTGGCATTTGGTATTGTCAACTGTTTTGATTTTAGCCATTCTAACAGGTGTGTGGTGATATCTTATTGTTTTAATTTGCAATTCCCTAATAGCAAATAATGTTGAGCATCTTTACATATCTTATTGTTGAGTTTTAAGAGTTCTTTGTGTATTTTGGATAGAAATCCTTTATCAGATATATATTTTACAAATATTTTCTCCCAATCTGTGGCTTGTCAGGGCCCAGCCGCTCCGCGGCATGTGGGATCTTCCCGGACCGGGGCACGAACCTGTGTCCCCTGCATCGGCAGGCGGACTCGCAACCACTGTGCCACCAGGGAAGCCCCTGTGGCTTGTCTTTTCGTTCTCTTAATAATGGCTTTCACAGAGCAGAAGTATTAAATTTTAATAAAGTCTAACTTAATATTTTTTCATGAATTGTGCCTTTGGTATTGTAACTCATCACCAAATCCAAGGGCACATAGCTTTTCTTCTGCATTTCCTTCTAAAAGTTTTATAGTACTTCATTTTATATTTAGGTCTATTATCAATTTTGAGTAATTTTTTGGTGAAAGTGTAATGTCTGTGTCTAGATTAATTTTTTTTACACATGGATGTCCAATTATTCCAGCACCATTTGTTAATTAGACAATCTCCATTGAATTGTCTTTGCTACTTTGTCAAAGGTTGGCTGGACATCTATAGAAGATTTTTATTGGGATTGCTTTTAATCTATAGGTCAAGTATCTTAACAGTGCTGAGCGTTCCAATCCATCAACATGGTATGTCTGTTTATTTAGATCTTCTCTGATATCTTTCATCAGACTTTGGTAGTGTTATGCATATAGATCATATACATATTTTGTTAGATTTATACCTAAGTACTTCATTTTTGGTGTTCTATTATAAATATTAACATGTTTTAAATCTCTAATTCCAGTTGTTCATTGCTGGTACATAGGAGAGCAATTGGCCTTTTTTTTTCTTTTGGCTGCATTGGGTCTTAGTTGCGGCATGTGGGATCTTTCCTTACAGTGCATGTGTTCTCTCTAGTTGCGGCTCCCGGGCTCCAGATCATGTGGGATCTGTAGCTGTGGCACACGGGCTCTCTAGTTGAGGCGTGTGGGCTCAGTAGTTGTGGTGCACAGGCTTAGTTGCCCCATGGCATGTGGGATCTTATTTCCCCGACCAGGGATTGAACCCACGTCCCCTGCATTGGAAGGCGGATTCTTTACCACTGGACCACCAGGGAAGTCCCACAATTGGCTTTTTTTTTTTTTTTTTCACAATTGGCTTTTGAATGTTAATCTTGTATTCTGTAATCTTGCTATAAATGCTTATTATTTCCAGGAGGTATTTTGTTTATTTTTTTGGATTTTCTACATAGACTATCGTGTCATTTGTGAAGAAAGACTTTTATTTCTTCCTTCCATATATATATATATATATATATATATATATATATAT
>NW_020175731.1:3954331-3957826 GCF_003031525.2 Neophocaena asiaeorientalis asiaeorientalis
TATATATATATATATATATCTTTTATTTCCTTTTCCTCTCTTATTGCACTAGCTAGGACTCCCAGGATGATGTTGAAGAGGAGAGGTTAGAGGTGTCATACTAACCTCGGCTTTTCACTGGCATCCCTCTAGTGAGCCCTAGCCACCACCCCCTCCCCCTTGGCCTGTTATAACAGCCTCTGAACTGGTCTTCCTACTTTCATTTTTGTTCCTACAAAGTCCATTGTCTGCATAGTAGCCAAGATGAGTTTTTAAGAATGTAAACCAGATCATGTCACTTCACAGATTAAGACAACTCCACTAGTCTGCTGTTGCACTTATACTAAAATCTAAACTCCTCAGTTTAGCCTAAAATGCCCTATACAATCTGGCCCCTCCATGGCTGGGTAGCATCATTTTGTAAGACCCTGGCTTTCTTTCTGTCCTTCAAGTACATTCTGCCTTTGGGCCTTGGCACCAGCTGTTTCCTCTGCCAGGAATGTTCTTCCCACTCATTGTAGTACTGGTTCTTTCTGGTTATTTAGATCTCGCTGCAGCGTCACCCTCTCAGGGTGACCTCCCAATCTAACGTTGTACTTAGTCATTCTCTGTTATGTTAACATGTTTTAATTCTTTGCATAGCTTTTACTGCTACCAGACTTTGTCTTATTTCTTTTTAAAATTGTCTGTCTCTGCTCCCCTCTCCCCTGCCTCTGACCCTCCCAGCTGCTGGAGTATAAGCTCCTTGAAAGCAGGGCTCTACCTCTCGTGTTCACTGCTGTACCCCCAGTGCCTGGAGCAACACCAGGCATGGTGTGGGTGCTGAATGGCCCCTTAGTGATGAACCATCCATCCCAACCTGAGCTCTTGACAGGAGTCTGGACTTAGTAACCCTCTTGGAATGTGTGAAAGTCCCACTTCTAGACAGGATCCTGTCCCTTAGCTTTGTGTCCACACTGCCCTTTTCTGCCTGTTCTGAGCAGCCACTTCTGGTTCTTAGGGTCCCGCATCACTTAGCTCCACCCTTCAGTTCTTTTACCCACCTCAGGCCCCTTTGCTCAGACAGCCACTGCAGACAAATGTCTTGGACTCTGGCCCTCAGCGCTCTCTCTCCTCTGGCTCTGTTTAGTTTTTGCTCCCCAACCCAAGGCACCATAGCTGTGGTTCAGAGGCTCCTGGCGGCTTCCCTGATGCTGAGGGCTGCACCCTCGTCTGCTGTGCTTGGTGTTCAGAGCCTGGAATGCTGCCTGACACATTGGTGTTCGCTGAATATTTATTTCGTGCATGAATGGGGATCCACAGAAAGGTTGGCAGAAAGAAAGCAAGAGGGTAGCCAAGGTCTGGGTTGCCTACAGTTTGTCCAAAGGAACAGATGAGTAATAAGAACATACTTGTGTCAGACACATTAGGCACAACAGTTTGAAATGTAACAAATGGACAAACGTAGAAGTTTAGATACTGGAATGTTTGGAAAGAGAAATTCTGAAAATGATGACTTTGTGGTACCATGTATTTAATTGAGTCTTCAAGTTCAAAAATTCTGTATATTTTCATTTGTATATGATAAGGTATAACTGCACACACACACACACACACACACACACACACACACACAGAGGTACGTTCCCTATTTTGTTCTTTTAACATTTTCTTCTTTCTGCCGAAGCTAGTCATTCAAGACAGTTGCAGCAGAGGGCAGAATTGTATAAGAAATTTAAACGCCTTTTACTTCTTGCCTGAAAATCACTCCCAAATACAAATGACAACAATATATGGATTGAGCTAGAGAAATACTCTTTTTCGACTCTCTGGTTTTCCAAATTTACATATGAGGATTAGATGAAGGCCTTGACTTGTTTTTCACGTGGCAGTTTAAGATACTTGGTAATACATGTAAACCTTAATGAAAGCAAAGTGCTGATGCTTTGAGAGAGAAACAGTGAAATATAGAAAATGTATTTAATATTTAACTTGCACCAAGATTAAGTGGTAAGCACTCTTTGTTCCCTTCCAAATATGCTTTAGGATTATTTACTTTTCTTTCCATTCTAGTGCTGGAATGCAGACTTTTTGAGGTTACTGCCACTGACAGATGCCGATTAATGTCCTCTATTGCGAGATTTCTGAAGCTTCTGGGCAAGACCAATGAAGCAGAAGAGTTATTCTTGAGTGTTGAGAACATGTTAGTGCAGGTAAATTGGGAAATAGTTTTTAAATCCTTCAAACGTTATTCAACTTGTGTTAGGTATTTTCAGATATCATTTACCTTTGTTTGTTTATAATTTAGTCCACAAATAGAGGAATTAATGAATAATAATTACTTATGTTCATCAGTGAGGAAGCTTTGATTTTAATCCGTGTCCCAAACTGTATATTAGTGACGACAACCAGTAAATAGATGGGAGTCACGATTGAATGAATGAATACCAACAGGTGTCATTTTGGAGGGAAAAAAGGAATGTTCATAAAACAAGATGGGAACGAGAGTAGTGGGTTGAAATAAACTAATAAAATACTGTTTAAAGAGTTGGTTGTAATTTTCTTTTTTTCTACATCTTTATTAGAGTATAATTGCTTCACAAGGCTGTGTTAGTTTCTGTTGTACAACAAAGTGAGTCAACTATATGCATACATATATCCCCATATCCCCTCCCTCTTGAGCCTCCCTCCCACCTTCCCTATCCCACCCCTCTAGGTGGTTATAATTTTCATAAAGATGTTGGGGAAGGTTGATTGATTATCTTGTCCCTCTATTGATTTACTTTTCCTGAAATAGAAACTTCTGGGCTTGTTGAATACAGTGAAACTTTCACTCATGACATATAACTGTAACTGTTCTTAGGATGACATTTAACTGTCCTTTAAAAAATTATAAATGTTTACCGATTGTAGTATTTTATGGGCCACAGGTAATGTAACCCAAGACAAAGCTATTTTTGTTTTAAAACAAAGGCCTTCAGATGTTCGTAAAGCTCTGTCTCTGCTCCATCAACATTCATCTTTCTAGAAGGAATTCTATCTAAAGAGATTTATAAGACTCAAGATCTGCAGTCCCTTTATTGCAGAGGCCATGCTTGTTTACCAATTTCTGTGTGTACCACGGTGTCTTACAACCTCCGGGCGCTTAGTAAATGTGACGACTGAATCAATGAACCAATTTGAATTTGCCAGTACTTTGTGTCCTTAGAAGGTAGTGTGGGGTAGTGCATCAGCCTGGGCTATTTACAGACTGACCCAGATTTAAAGTGCTTTGGCATTTCCTGCTTGCGACTTTGGCAAAAATGTGAACCTCTGACTCAGAGTTCTCGTTGTTGAGGGTTCTAAGATCTGCCTCGTGGGGCTGTTATCAGGGTGAAGTGAGCGGTAGCACAAAGCACTTCAAACAATGCGCGGCACATAGTGAGATCTTAAGCTGTTTGGTTATTACCGTCCGTGGGTTAAAAAGTGACAGGCCTAGGTGAGAGATAATAAGAGTTTGATTTAAGCTATTTTTTTTTTTTTTTTTTTTTTTGGTTT
>NW_020175731.1:3957837-3970164 GCF_003031525.2 Neophocaena asiaeorientalis asiaeorientalis
TTTTTTTTTTTTTTTTTTTTTTAGGTTAGGAAATGTTTATGATATTTTGTGAAGGAACAATTTCTCAAGCAAGACTCAACAAGCAAAAAAATTTTTTAAATATGGAAACATTTGGAACATTCTACATGTGACCAATGATTTAAGCTATTTTGACCACTCTTGCATTTTCAGAGAGTAGAGTCCAGTGATTCTCTGATATCTTATTTTGATTATGGAATTTCCCCCTGCACCAAATACTTTTTTCCCACGAGGTCCAGATTTTCATCACTGACATGTGTCTTTCTGGAAAGCACCAATTATTTTATTAGGTCATCACTGAATGCCTGATTTCAGCCATTCGCTCATTCATCCATCCATCCATTCATTCACTCATCCATTCCCTCATTCACTTAGTCATTTCCTCATCCATTCACTCATTCACTGACTCATTCACTCATCCATCCATTCATCCACTCATCCATTCCCTCATTCACTTAGTCATTTCCTCATCCATTCACTCATTCACTGACTCATTCACTCATTCATTCATTCATTCACTTAGTCATTTCCTCATCCATTCCCTCATTCACTGACTCATTCACTCATTCATTCATTAACTCACTCATCCATTCCCTCATTCACTTAGTCATTTCCTCATCCATTCCCTCATTCACTGACTCATTCACTCATCCATCCATTCATTCACTCATCCATTCCCTCATTCACTTAGTCATTCCCTCATCCATTCACTCACTCACTGACTCATTCACTCATTCATTCATTAGCTCACTCATTTGGTCATCTCTTCACTCAGCCATTCACTCAGCCGTTCACTCGTTCACTCACTGAGTCACTCACTCATTCATTCCCTCAGTCCTCCACTCGGCTAACAGTCCCTGAGGGCCTTGCCCATCCTGAGCTCTGTGCTGGGAGTTGGGGTGACAGCAGTAGGCAAGGCGGGCGCAGTTTCTGCCCTCACGGAGCTCCCAGTCGCTGCCAGCATCTCCAGCTGTGAGGAAGCGTAACCTGGGGAGCAGGTGGGGTGAAGGGAGAAGGTGACTGCACCGGGAGCATGACAAAGCTGAGACGTTCCGGGAGGATTTCCCGCTTCAGAGCGCTCTTTCCAGAGGCTTCAGTCTTAGGATTGTATTCTCAAAATAGTTTTGCAACAGTTCTTTGGGATGAGCCATCATGGAGACGATCAGAATAATTTTTTTAGGCTCTGAGGGCCCTTCCCACAGAGAAGTTCTAAAACGATTTTGGGCAATAACCACTTCTTTGAAATAGGTACTGAACATTCTTGAGGGGAAAGAGCTTATTATTTGTGCCACATACGTTCCGTGCCAAACCACTTTTGTAATTTCTTCAGATTAGGTTATTTTAAAGTTTTGGTGCAGAGGTTTTCAACTGGGAGGCAATTTTGTTTGTCAGGGACCATCTGGCGATGTTGGAGACCTTTTGGTTGTCACAGCTTGGCGGGGAGCTTGCTAACGGCATCTAGTGGGCAGAGGCCAGGGATGCTCTAAACGTCCTACACTGCACAGGCCAGCCCTGCCGCCCCCCGTGTCAAAGTATTAGATGGCACAGAAGTCGGTAGCGCTGAGGCTGGGAAACCCTGATTTGTAGCAGCAAGTATGCTTGTTAAAAAAGTAAGTCTCATGACGCTCCCCCTAGTATTTCACAATCGGTGCATCAGGCTGCAGGAAAACCAAAGGATACTTTTGTGAAGGGGGCCTCTGTTTATGCGTCAGAGGCTCACTTGTTAAGAACATGTGCAGAGCAGAGCTTTGGAGATAGGCCGGTCTGGGTTGGACACCCTTGTTCTCCTACTGGCTAGCCACGTGAGCTTGGGGGATTGATTTAACCTCACTGAGCCTCAGTTTCCCTGCTTGTAATAGAGGGGTAATAATCCCTATTTCCTAGGGTTTCTGCAGATATCCAGGTTATGCAGTTTAAGAGCTTTGCTTGGTCAGGGCTCCATAGGTGGTGGCCAGTACAGACCATGACCTAAGAATGCTTCACAATCACTGGGCCTATCGACAAACGTTTACTGAAGAGCCATGAAGCACAGAACTCAATTCTTGGATCATGGGGTCTCTGCCCTCAAGAAGCAGATGGCCTGGAGTAAGAGGGGAATAAAAGACATGTCTTCATAAAGAGGATACTGACACTATATGGCTGCATTTGACATGCCGATCGGTATTCCTGGCAATGTGGGCAGTGAGACTCAAGGGTCAAGGGACCTCTGTGGGCTGGTGGTAGATTAGGAGCTGTCATCCTCCCTGTGACAGGGGATTCTGCCTGACTCAGACTGATTGGAAACGTGGCCATGACACAGGGAGAAATCAAGGAAACCCTGAGGATTTGAGTCTGATGATGGACATGGGGAAATTCAAAGAGGAACCTGGATTTGGAGAGAGGATGATGAATTTTTAACATTTAAACTGCTGAGTTTGCAGTTCAGGAAAAATACCCAAGGGGAGTATCCAGCCAGCTGGGGAAACATAAGATTAGAAGTCTGGAAAGAGACTGGAGAGACATCTACATACATGTGAATGCTAAAACCATGAGGAAACAAGATCTCTGAATGATAGTAGGAATTGGTCATTGGAAAATTACTTATCCTTAAAAGGAGGAAAGGGAAAAAACCTGTACAGGAGTAAGAGATTGGAAGAGAATAAGGATATCCTAGTTTCCCCAAATCAAAGAGGGAGGGGCTAACAGCATCAACTGCTCCTTAGAGGCCTGGGCAAGTGAGGACTGAAAGAAGGCCCCTGGGTCTGGTGAGCAAAGGTCAGTGGTAACCCCTGAGATGGAAGCGGGTATATGTGGCAGGAGCCAAACTGCAGGGCTTTAAGAGGTGAGTGTGTGATAATGAAATGGGGAGGCACATGTGTTAATACCTGTTTGAGAAGTGTGTCAGTAAAAGGAGAAAGATGAAAAGTCAAGATGGTACCAGGTTCAAGTTAGGTTTCATCCAGGATTTATGTGTTTGTGTGGAGCAGGAAACGAGCCAGGGAGAGAGGTGGTTTGGAGATGCTGGTGGGGACTCTGTGAGGAACACAGGACTTCGAGAGCTTGGGAAGGGGCAGGTCCTTGGTAAGGAGATTAGGCATCCCTTCCTCTGGCATAGGCAGGAGGGAAGAAAATAGGTGAAAACACTGCTAATTTGAAATTTAAAAGAAAAGGGTAAGTGAGGTATACCAGAGACTATAATTTCCCAGTATCTAGTCTCCCTTTTGTAGTAAGTAATGTCCCCACCCCGCCTCCTGGACTGTTTGGAAAGAAGACTACATTTCCCAGCTTCCCTTGAGGCTAGATATGAGCACATCCTAAGTTTTGGCTGATGGGATGTAAATGGAGGTGCTATGGATAACTTCTGAGACGTTTCCATGAAGTGAAGGGTGTGCCCTCCCTCTTCTCTTTCCTCCTTCCTGCTGTTTGGATTGTGGCTGTGATGGCTGGTGATGCAACAGCCATTTTAGACCAAGAGGTGTCCTTGGGAATGGAGGTCAGGCAAGGTCAAACAGTGAGATAAGAGGAACCGTGTCTCTGACATTGTGGTGTGTCTATAGCCCTGGGTCATCCACTTTCTGACTTTTGCATGAGAGAGAAATCAAGCCACTGTTAGTTTGGGTTTTCTCTTAATTGCAGCCAATCGTGATCCTAACCAATATCCGAGGGCAACCTTTCAGAGTAGGTTTGACCTCAGTGAAGTCAGCATGCAGGCCTTCTTGAAGTGGAGGATGGGAAGTGTGAGCACTAGGGCTGAGACCTAGGATAGCTGCCGAGAAAGGGGCACTTTGAAAGATACCCGTGAGGGAGTGTAAAAGACTATGGGTCCAGGGATTCCACACCACAACCAGCTGCCTCCAGGGCTGAGATCAGTGTCTCAGAGTAGGTGTAACCTGTTTGCAAGACACTTATTGGAAAGCTCTGGGTCAAACCATAGATGGTCACTTTCAGTAGGTGCAGGAGAGCAGAAAGAATTCCCGCCAGGGAGCCAGGCTCAGTCAGTCCTGTCCCGAGCTAATATTTCGGTACAGCATAAAGTATTCCATAACCAGTGATGGTGGTAATACTGACCATTTGAATAGGGCTTTATTAGTTACCAAACATATTCACATATAGTCTTGTTAATATTAAGTTTTCTGAAATATTAATAATAACTCATTATTATTTAAATAACTAACTCATTTAAAAGATTATAACGACTAGTGTATTCTTATGCATTGATAAGGTTTTGATAGAGGAGTGATTTAAGGTAATGAAGTTTAAGTACCCCTGAAATAAACATGCTAAACCAGGAAAGGGAATTGAAATTCTAAGCAAAAGCGTATCGAACGTAAAGTTAGCAGATCTCTGGTCACACTTGAATTCAAGGTCCACATAGACAGCATTTTTAGGTGTTCGTTAGGATTTTAAATAATACCTCCTCTGGGAGGTTTAACAGCTGCAAGACATCATCATGTTATTCTTACCTTCAAAATTTTTCATTACCATTAACTAACAACCTGTGAAAACATTTTCCAAAGTTTATTTTTGGTTTGCAGTGTCTCCCCATAAATGTTTCTCTATAACTCTCATAAGTATTTACAATTCCCCAAGAAATGCTGTAAAGCATGCGATCTTTTGCAAGTTCATTATGAAATGAGCCTTTCTTGGGCGGGTGTCTGGCGGCTGTGCCTAGTCTAACACTGTGTCCCCTCAGGAGTGTGTTCTCTTTCATTTTGTGTAGAGTTGGTCCGTGACAGGAATGCTTCCCAAAGTACAGAATGCTATCGGGGAACTCTATCTGGAAATAGGGATGACGCAGGAAGGAAGGCTTCTGGTACTTCCAGGAAGCGTGGTCCAACCTGATGGAATTCTCATCCAGCAACTTAAAAGACAACCAGGACTTGGTGAAGCAAAAAGGTAGGGTGGGCACGTGCAGAGGGCATAAACTCTTGTGGTTCAGAGTCAGACTCCTGGGCTCTTCTCACCTGTGAAGAAAGGGGAATGGGTGTGTGTGCTTTGCTTGCTTGCTTTTTTGTTGGGCTGCTGGGCGTGTGAGGGTTGAGCATGAGCGCTCCTCTTGTGACCAGCCACCCTTTTAGAATGTTGAAGGCTGTTGTGATGTACCTCACACTGCTTTGAGTAGTAAGAGGGCCACTCAGAGCTTGACTGTGAAGCCAGCCTTTCTGGTTCAAATCCCACCTCTACACTTACTGGTTCTTTGCTTTTTATTTCTTTAAAAAAGTTATTTACTTATGTATTAATTATTTTAACTTTAATTTAATTATTATTTTTTTGGCTCTTTGCTTTTAGACACAAGACTTAGCCTTTCTGGGTCACAGTTGTCGTTATTTGTAAAAATATAGGAATTAAAAACGGCACCTACGTTGCATGGTCGTTGTGAGACTAAAAGCGTTCAAGGGAGACCGTAAAGCACACAGGATGGTGCCTGACACATAGTTAAGTACTCCTTCATGGTAGCTCGTTTATTTATTCTCCAGTATTCGATGCCCGACGCTGCTGTGGCACCACTAATGGAACAAAGAACGTTCGGTGAATGCAGATACTAAGCATTTTTACTCACTGATTTACACTCAGACTAAACATAATGTCTAGAATTATGTCATATTTAAATGGCTGTGTCAATTATCTTATGTTGTATAAGAAAGCACCCCAAAACTCAACAGATTAAAACCAACAGCCAACAAAGGATCATACTCTTTCTGAGCTACAGTCCTACTCTTTTTGAACTATAAGCAAAAGATCATCTAGTCCAACGGCTGCACTATACAGATGAATATGAATATGAAGGAACTTTTCTATGACAGGTTACCTCATGGGTGTGTAGAGCTCAGTCTTTAGGACAGGGAGACCTGCGTCTCTACCACTTACTAGTTGCATGGTCATGACCCATGGCAACATAATGACACTCCCTGTACCTCGGTTTGTTTCCTTAACTCTAAAATGCTAATGGTTTTCACCTCATATTATTGTTGCAAGGAGCAAAAAAAAAAAAATGGATGTGGAATACCTGGTTTAGAATAAATACTCAATCACATGCAAAAAAATAAAATAAAATAAAGTAAAATAAAACCAACAGCCACTTATTACTGCCCATGTCTATAGGCCACCAAGGGGATCCCCCTGGTCCAGGGTAGGCTCAGCAGATCTGGGCTGGGCTCATGCAAACATCTGTGATCCGCTGGCAGGGCCAGTGGGGCTGGCTGGTCTCAGAGGACTTCACTCAGATGTCCGGTGGTTGTCTGGCTGGGTGACAGGGTTCGGGTCACGTGTTCCTCATCCTTCGGGAAGACAGCCCAGGCCTGCTCACCCAGTGGTTGCACAATTCCGAGAGGGAGAGCACAGGTTTACGCCTAGGCTCAGAACTGGCATGACACCCCCTCTGCTGCATTCGATTGGTCACAGCAAGTCATCAGGCTTTATTCCATGGCAGAGAAAGAGACTCTGGTGCAGAGTGGCATTGCAAAGGGGAATTGGGTACAGGTTGGCATGGAGAATCACAGCTGTTTTTACAGGCTACTGTAAGATCAAAGGTCACCTTGGGCAAGCTACTTACCCTCTCCGCATTTCACCTGTAAATCCGCTTTTATGGTAACAGTTATCATTCGTTTCATGCTTACAATGTACAAGGCACTTCATGCTCACAAGCTCTTTTACCTTCAAGTATACCTCACGTGGTATGTATTGTTACCCCACTTTACAGATGAAGAAACTGAAGGTCAGAGAGATGAAATCAACTACGTCAGCTCCCACAGCTAGCACCTCTGGAGCTGGGGGTCCAAGCTAGGCCTATCTGACCCTAAAGCCTGACAGCATTACTCCTTGCTATGTGGCATCTCTTCTAGCATTGGCATTTATAAAGCTCTAATCCTCCATACATAGAGGCTAGCTTCTAAGTCATCCTAATGTAGGCAGGGCTGGTCGTGGACATGCTGGGACCTTGGTGAGCAGAGGAAAGCAGTGTGGGAACCAGGGACACTTCTGTGGGTTCTGGGACTGGCCTTCTAGAGCCAGCCGGGCTGTCCAAAGCACAGAGTTCCAAGGATTTCGGCAGACCTTGGCCTAGTATAGACAAGTGTGGTTCTCCAAGGGGGTGAAAACAGCAGGTGGGGCCGGCTCCTGGTGAACAGGGACGCTCAGAGGTAGATCAGTGTCATTAGCAGCAGCTTTTTTTTTTTTTTTTTTTTCGGTACGCAGGCCTCTCACCGTTGTGTCCTCTCACGTTGCAGAGCACAGGCTCCAGATGCGCAGGCTCAGCGGCCATGGCTCGTGGGCCCAGCCGCTCCGCGGCCTGTGGGATCCTCCCGGACCGGGGCACGAACCCGCGTCCCCTGCATCGGCAGGCGGACTCTCAACCACTGCGCCACCAGGGAAGCCCTAGCAGCAGCTTTGATGGGAGTGCACTGTACTTCCGGTCTCTTGACGAGGGTCAGGTGGGGATTCAGGGTCTAGGCAAGCAGATAAAGGGGGAGGGGAGGGGATTCCAGCCTGACCAGGGCTCACACATTCAAAAACTCTTTACTGAGCACCTGTCGGGCACCAGCAGCTTGAACAGGACAGAGTCACCAATGCTGCCTCCGAAAGGAGGTGGCACATGACACACAAGGGAGCGGACACATGCAGTAATTACAGGCTGTACTAAATGCAGTGAGAGACACACACAAGAGATGGAGGTAGAGCATAAGCAGGGGGAGGGACCACCTGTGAAAGGGTGGTCAAGGGGCATCTCCAGGAGGGGACATTGAAGCTGAGACGTGACAGACTGCAGGAGACACATGTGGTGGGGATGGGGGCATTCGTGGCAGAGGGAACATCGGGTGCAGAGCCCTGAGGTGGGAGAGGGCTCGGCTTGTCCTAGCAATGAAAAGAGGCCTTTGTGACCTGCTGTGTGTGTGGCACAAGGAACTATATTCACTGTCTTGTAACAACATATAATGGAAAGGAATCTGAAAAAGTACACACATGTGTATATATATATATATAAATAATTGAATCACTTTGCTGTATACCAGAAACTAACACAACATTGTAAATCAGCTATACTTAAATAAGAAAATTAAAAAAAAAAAGAAGCCTTTGTGAACAAAGGACAGGAGGCATCTGGGCTCACATCCTTCAGGGCCTCGGGCCCCAGGAAACATTAGGATTTTATTATCAGTGCGAGGGAAAGCCTTGCAGGAGTTAGGCTGGGGATGACATCGCCTGATTTCTGTTCTGAGGTCACGTTTGCTGCTGTATGGAGAATGGACGTAGGGAGACCAGGCACATGGCTGTCCCTCCCTGGTGTGCAGATGCAAGGCCTGAGGCCCTGGAGTGGGCACTGGGCAACGAATGGGGTACTATTGATGATGGGAAAGATGCTTTGTGATAATTTAACGGTAATCCTTTATAATTAATAGTAAATTCCTTAGCACAGGGAGTTAAACCTGCTCTGTTTACTGCTAGCAATGCTCTAGTAACACCTTCTTGAAATATGATTATGGTTCTTATCTCTTTCCGTAAGAAAGTATGGCTGAGAAAACCATAAAACTGTCTACTTTTTAGAAGTCTATTATTGTTAGCATATCTAACTTTCAATAACTAGCAAAATTTAGGCCTTTGCAAAGGGTACATTCCCAAGGCAGCGTGTATCTAGGTACAGCCCATTACTTATTAATTAGGCTTATGGGGCTTATCCACGTGTTTCTTGTTGTAAGGCTGTACCATTTTATTGTTTCTTATTGCAAGGCTGTACCGGCTTGCCTTCTCTAGGACTTGGTTACCATGGTGATGGCTGGTTTCACTACATCTGTATTCTCACTCTGTTTCTGACCTGTTCATTTGCAAAACAGACTTGGATTTGGTTTCAGTCTACTGCCTCAGCTCCTCAGCCCTATAACTTCTGCACACACACAAATTCGTTATAGAAAAACCAACTCCATGCAATGTAGGTCAGTAATTGATTTATTAAGAAAAAACCCAGCTGTTGGCAGCGAGGAAGAAATGCTATTAAATGACCTGCCTAGTGACATCTTAACTCTTCTGTGGAAAAAAAGCCTTGAGCATCATCTTCTTTGCCAAAATTTGTTCCCTGCAGGCAGAGTGCTGAACAACCTGGCAAAATCAGCATCTAAGGAGTACTTAAAAGAAAATCATATTCTGCAGTGTGCTACTGAAATGTCCAGCTTACTGGACAACACCTGTGACCAGGCTACCATGAAATACACTGAAGGTGTTCTGATGTAAATGTGTGTTTTTGCTTGAAAATGTTTTATTTTCTGTACTAGCTGTTACGGTTATGATTAATATACTTAACCCATCCTCGCTAATCCATTTCCCAACTAACTGATTGGGTTAAGAAAGGATGAATTGTAACGTTTCCATCCTCTGATTCAGTGGTTCTCAACCCAGGGGCAGGCTTGCGCCCTATGGGGCCTTTGGCAATGTCTGGAGACGCGTTAGCTTGTCACGGCTGCGGTGTCGTTATTGGCAACTAGTGGGTACAGGCCAGGGGAGATGGCAAACATTATACAGGACCCTTCGCAACAAACTGTCCGGCCCCAAATGTCCATAGTGCTGCGGTTGAGAACAGTGCCCTAGTTTCTTATAAAGATGTACACGCGTCTTATCGATCCCTTTGAAAGTCTCAAGTCTCTGCTAATATAAACTGCTCTGCTGTTTTGTGTCATCCTGTATAGAATAAAGGACGTTTATGAGCATTATTTTTGGTGGCACAATGAAGGGTAGCCAACATGTATCGTGCCCAGTAAGTCACGCACATGCATTTTATTTTCAGATCTGCTGCCGGAAACGCTTCTCTTGCAAAGATGAAATTTCAAGAATGCTTAAATATCAGGAGAAGTTTGGTGAGAAAAACATCCTAGTTGGAGAAATTATGGAATTTTTAGCGGATTTACTGTTTTTCCCACTGAGACATAGTTTTTATGAAATGTTTCAAGTAGTGTGGCTCCTTTCCCCACCCCGGGTCCCTTCAAAAAACCCCACTAGTGACAGGGAGGTCAGGGGTCACTCATCGGGGCGTCTCACTTCTTTGGTTCCAGCCTTGTGCAGAGAAACTCACCGTGCCTGAGAGTTCTGCCCTGATCTATTTGTCAGGACACTGACCATGATATATCTGAAAGGAGCTCCTAGCCCACAAACCGTTTAGAGGTTTTGGCAGGAGGAAAAGTAAAAAGGAGGACAACGCCATCGTGAGTGTCTCCCAGCATCACCTCAGGCCTTGTGAGGAAGACCTATGCATTGTACTTCAAGCCTCTGTGGACTGTGTCTCCGGTACCACACCCCACTGGTCTGTCTTCTGCAAGACCTAGGCCAGAGCCTGCAGTGCCTCAGACCCCACTTTCGTGCCACCCCTTCCCGCCGGGGAAGACCTCTCACTCACTTGCCACGGGTGGGGCTTTCCTCGGCTCTCCATGCAAAGGGGTTCTGCAGCGGCAGAGACAGGTTGGACTCACCTCCAAATACATGGAAAAGCAGCGGGGTATGCGGGGTCAGTAGACGGAAAGTTACTAAGAGGAAACGTCAGGGGTACGGATGGGGGTGGATTCTGGCTAAACAGACGTAACAGGATTCTTGCTGAAGGCAGGCCAGGGTGATCAGACGTCACCTGGGGGATGGTGCTGGTGAGGATTCTCGCTGGTTGGACAATGCAGAGAAGAACACCGAAGTCCAAAGGTTGGGGCCTAGTTGAAAATTGCTCAGAAGAGCCTGAGTAGAGTTTGGTCAGGAGAGACTGTCAGCGTCTGTGTTTAAAAGAGGGGTTGTAGGGCTTCGCTGGTGGCGCAGTGGTTGAGAGTCCGCCTGCTGATGCAGGGGACACGGGTTCATGCCCCGGTCCGGGAGGATCTCACATGCCGCGGAGCGGCTGGGCCCGTGAGCCATGGCCACTGAGCCTGCGCGTCCAGAGCCTGTGCTCCGCAGCGGGAGAGGCCACAGCAGTGAGAGGCCCGCGTACCACAAAACAACCCCACAAAAAACAGACAAACAAACAAAAAAAAGAGGGGTTGTAGGTATTACCGTCCGGATCTAATCTGTGTTAGGATTTGCCAAGCTCGACCACTTCTTCCTTTGACAGGTTGGTATGAGAGAAAGTTCTTTGTGAGTCCACAGAGAGTCCACCATCCCCTTCCTTTGGCCCAGCCTGCACCCTTGCACAGCCAGTTCAGCTGGCTGAAGGGCCAGGGACGCTCTAGGTGAGATTGTAAAGTTGTGAGGTTTTGTTTGTAGCCCCTCCCTCTCCCCTCCCTGTTGGCTGTCCTGCCTTTCACTTTTCCCTTTCCACCATCCTTGAGAGAATTTCCCTCTCACCAGGGAGGTGACCTCTTGTCTTCTGGCTTTTGCTCCCGAGGAAAATGTGATGTGACTCATCTCTAACGCAGAACTGCACATCAGTGTTAACCCTTTCGAAGAATATTTACCTTGAAAAGAGTAGCCCCAATAAAGGAGTTTCTAAGGGTAAAGTGACCAGTGCTGTGTAGTAGTGCTGAGATGTTGGGCTCTGGGGTCCTGTTGCCTGGATTCAAATTTTGTTTCTGCCGCTTGGTAACGGTGAGAACCTGGGCGCACACTTAGCATGTTGGTGTCTCATTTGTTTCCTCATTGGTAAAACGAGAGTGGTGGTAGTGTTTTCCTTGCAGGATGATGGTGAGAACTGAGAGCTCTTCTATGTAAAGTGCTTGGAAGAACGCCTGGTGCACTGAATTGATAAATTGAGTTCTTAGTATTTTGCTCCCCAGCAGGGAATTTTTGAGGCACTTGACACTACGTAAGCCGACTTTTGTTCCTCTTAAGGTCAGCGCTGTGAGCAGAGAACAGGACCTTCTTTAGAGAAGCAAAAAGCTTGACAGTAGAGCCATTGCCTCATAAAAGAGAAATCTAAACACGTAGCTTACTGACTGAGTCATCTCTGCGGCCCGGGCTGCCCCACCATGAATCCAGGGAGGGCAGCCTGTGACTCACCAGACACTTAACACTGCCGCCGTTCAACGTGCATGGCCTCTGTGTCAGAGGAGCTGACCGTACTTGGCAGTCTTCTTTCCAGACCTCATTGTCAACGGTCAGCCTTCCGAAACGACCGAGAAGCCTTTATCCTTACTGAAGGTTGTCCTTAGGTGACCGCACCTTCCACATTGGTTAAGACTGGGAGATTTTTGCTGTGCCACTCAACTCACCTCTCAAACATGTGGATATCCTTTGTCTTGGTGGCCAGGGGCCCTCAAGACAGCTCTCATGCACTAGGGAAATGATCAGAGGGTCCTAAGAGGCCTTGGAGGGTGGGGATGGGTAGGGATGGATTCATGAGGTCAAATTACAAAATTAAAAGTAACCCTCCCC
>NW_020175731.1:3970265-3975604 GCF_003031525.2 Neophocaena asiaeorientalis asiaeorientalis
CGTCCCCTCCCCCCAGGACAGAGAAGAAAAGGCAAACTGGCTTAAGAGGAACGGGGATATGTTCTCAGTGAAGTCAGTGAATGTCACCGCTCTCTCTCTCAACTTTGTCTCCATTCATCAGCAGCTGTCCTTTCATCCGTGTCCCCTCCAGACAAGTGTCTCAATTGCCTCACTCCCCGCTGACGTCACTCGCCTCTCCCTCCACCCACCTCCGTTTCGCCTGCTGCCATGAACGTCATCAAGAACATCCTCGTTGTGTCTCTTTGCACTTTGATCTTGTTGGTCGTCTGCTGCTGGAGGTTTTGACAGCATCCATGGCTCCCCTCCTGAGATATGCTCTCCTGGTTTCTGAGCTACCCACCCTCATGGCCATCTTCTCTGATGATGCCTTCTCGGTTTCTTTCGTGGGTTTCCTTTTTCTCTTCCCGACTCTCGTCCAGATGGTGGTGCTCTCGTGGGTTCAGTTCTTGGACTCTACATGTATCAGCCGGGGTGCCGCGACCTCACCTGTGCCCAGGGCTTCAGCCAGCATTCCCTAAGGCGATGGCTTCTCGTCTCCATCTCCTTCTCAGACCTCCATCATCAGCTGCACACGTGTGCATCCATCTGCCTATTGGGCATCTCCGTTTGGGTATCCAAGGTCTTCGGGCAGTTCAGAGTCAACATTCTCAAGCCTGAAAACATCCACTCCTCTCCTTGACAAAATGCATCTTCTCCCATCTCACCCAGTACAGACACCATCTTTAACGACACATTTTCGTGGTATTTATTATCAGTCACCATGCTAAACCCACTCCCTACATTTTCTCATTTAATCCTCACAACAGCTCTGTCATCCTCATCTTGAACACGAGAAAACCGAGGTTTAGGAGATTAGGATCCTTGACTGGCTTTCAAATGGTAAGGCCAGGATTAGCACCAGGGGGGTCTGATTGCAGAGCGTCACTACCAGGCACGCTTGACCTCAGAGCTCAAGCTCCTAACCTCATCGTCCTACTGCACGCGCAGATGCCAGCGCTCCCAGCACCAGGACCACCACCTTCCGTGTGACGCCAGGACTTAGCAGGCCTTCGGTCACATCTGTGGCCACTGCGTTAGCTCAGACCCTTATCATTCTTCCTCTGGACCAGCTGGTCTCCCCTCCCATAGCCTCACCTGCTTCAGTTTATCCTCCGCACTTGCACCCAGGTGAATTTTCTAAAACGCAGGTTGGATCACATCACTGTCTTAATGAAAACTCTTCAATATTAAAGTCCCAAACCCCTAGGTTTGCACTCAGTGTCCTTCACAGGTGGCTGGTCCTCCGTTTCACCCTCCAGTCTCTCCTCCTACCCCGGGAAATTCTCTGAGGGCAAGGGTTAGTCTTCCTCATTTCTGAACCGCAGCCCCAGTGCCAGCATTCCGTGAATGTTTGTTGGATAAATGGATGAATGCCATGCTTCTTGGATGCAAAGCCTTAATTAGATTTCTCGTTTCTAGATTCAAAGGAAGCAAGCAATTGAATATTATAAACCAGTGATAAAAATAAAGGAAAATGCAGGCACTCTGGCCAGCTCCTCACTCGTCAGGAAGCAGCCGAACATTAGCCTAAGTGATACCTTGTGTAAGTTAGGTAATTGCTTTGATGTATTTCTGTTAGAAGCAGATGACTTTCCCTCCGTCTCACCTGCATACTTTGCTTATTTTTTTAAAAGCCTTCATTTTTGAAGCAACTCCTGTTCCACATACTTTCAACTTTTTTTTTTTTTTTTTGTGGCTTATTTACCTTCCCTCATTAGGTAAGTGTCTTAGTCTGTTGCTGTAAGTACACTGGGTGGGTTAAACAACAGAATTTTATTTCTCACAGTTCTGGAGCCTGGAAAGTCCAAGATCAAGGTGCCAGCAGATTTGGTGAGGGCCCATCTCCTGGTTCAAAGACAACTGTTTTCTCACCGTGTCCTCACATAGTGGAAGAAAGGGGCTGAGAGCTCTCTGGGGTCTCTCTTATAAGGGGCACTAATCCCATTCGTAAGGGCTCTATCTTCATGGCCTTATCACCTCTCAAAGGCCCCACCTCCTAATACCATCATCTCAGGGGTTAGGATTTCAACATAAGAATTCTAAGGGGGACATAAACATTCGTACCACAACAGAAAGATATCTTTTAAAAGTCCTTTCCATCCCATTTTTCATTCTTTTGTAGGCAAAGCACCATGCCGAACCACACCCCTCTCCTGTCAGGGTAGTTTCCCTTCTTTCCAGTTCTGTTTTAAGATGCAGTTTCTATAGCAGTAGCCTTTTCATACTTATTCCTGTGTTGCTAAAGTAACATGTGACCAGAAATAACACGATGGGCCCACTTTTGATTTTACTCATGGGACTCAGTGCCTCAGATCTGGTGCAGAGATTTTCTGATTAAAGATAAACATTTAAAACTTAAAACGAAAGTTAAAAAGATTGAAATGAAAAATTGTGGCCTTAAATCTTATCAGGAGGATTGGGGTTGGGTCTCTTGCCTCCTCTTGGCCTCTGTTGCTTCTGTCATACTGTTCTGTTTCCCTTCATGGGAGGAGTTCTGATTCTGTCTCTGAGTTTCTTCCACCAGAATGTTGATATTATTACCTGTGGTTTATAGTGACTGTTGAGTCTCTTCATCCCTGGTACTAGATTGGTTAGGTGGAATTTACTGACATTTTATGGGTGGTCCTCCAGGGTCACTGTTGAAGAACTCAGGGGCCTCTGAGAGAAAGGTCCTGCTTTCCAGGCTCTGCTATTGCCAGGGACCAGAGTAGCAGGACCTCACGTTTTACTGCCTCAGTACTTATTTGACTCAGTAGCCCATTAGCTTGTTCTGCAAATGGTTGCCACGCGTGAATTCTGTCATTTGGCTGGAGCATCACTGCCAGACTTGGGAACTGAGGAGAATGAGAGTTGAATTGGAGGCTGCAGATAATGTTTGGATAGGAGGCTGGGGACAGGCCACAGCTGGAGCGTGCGGTAGGTGTAGTCAGGGATGTGATTCCCACAGACAGCACTTGCCAACTTTTGTGCCTCCAGTGAGTGGGTTCAAATAGAGTGAGGGTTCAATGAGGGTCAGACAGAGACCTCTCAGCCCTTGGGCAGCTTTGTTTCTTTCTTTAAGTAGGCTACACTAGAAATCTCAGTTTCTATAAATGCTACAACTAGAAAAATTTTGAAACATTGTCAGGGCTCCTGAAATCTCATTGCCACAGGGCACAATCGACTTCAGCCTTAAAGGGTGTTTTTTAACCCCGGGCTGATTTTGACCCTCAGGACAAAAAGTCTGGAGAAACTCGATCGTCATGGCTGGGGGTGGGGAGTGCACATTTAGTGGGTGGAGGCCTGAGAGGCTGCTAAACATCTTACAGTGCCCAGGACAGCCCCCGACAATAAAACATTACCTAGTCCAAGATGTCAACAGCGCCAAGACTAGGAAACCCTGACCTAAATCAACCGCTTCCCCCAGCATGTATGCTTGTCATCCATATTACAATAAAACAGGATTGCTGTCAGCCTAGTCATTTGCTGACAAAAAAGCCTTAAGATACTTGATATCTGCAGGGAAAGAATATTTTCTATTTTCACTCTACAGATTTAGTAGTATGTGCGTGTGTGTGTGTGCGTGTGTGTACTTTTTTTTTTTTCCAGTAAGCATGTCCTGGCTGAGTAAAGATATTGTTTATAAACAGAAATTGCAGATGCAAATCTAGAGAACATTTATGGGAAAGGGACTAGTTTACCTGATCTGGTTGCTTTGCCTAATTTTTTGTTACTAGTTTTGGTGGCTTGTCTGTGGTGAAAGTATAATATATTCATTTACTTTCCGATAAGAGGGTCTCTGGCAATCACAGTGTTTTGGTGACTTCTTAAATAATTCTTTACGATAGGTTTCAATTTTACAGTCAATTTTCAACGTGGTTACGATCAAGTATTTTTCTGTAAGGAGCACTTTCTCGCCATTATTTTATAGTTTTTCCCACCTGCTGGTGATTGAAGTTGATTCATTTCACATAAGGCCCGCTCCAGGCTCACAGAAACATCATGCGTGGTTAAGTCAGCTGTCAGGGCAGAATTCTTGTGCTTCTGTTTCAGTCCCTGGTGGTGAGAGCTGATGGGTGTCTTCAGTACAGGAGGATGAGAGCCTTGGGAGGGAAAGGTAGACTAAGTTTATGGAGACCTTGGAATCAGTTGTTCTTTGACATATTTTTAGTTTTCCTATGTAGGGGCAGAAAAACGTTTCTTCCATCTTCTTAGGGTCCCTGGCTGAGCCTGAAAATTAAATTGAAAAGGCAGACTTTCACCACCCTTGTTCCACCTGACCCTGCAGGCAGAAATTTGAGAGGCTGACTTTGGTAAGAAGTTCTATCTCCTGCGGATTTTATTAAGAAGCCCAGGATCTCTTAACAGCAGCTTCTGGACCAAGCAAGGAGTACTAGATGATAGAATCCCACCTTTGCCACCAAAACTGTAGGGGAGAAAAAAAATTTTTTTTCCTCTACCCTCCTAGGTTCTTCTGCTGGGGCCCTGTAAAATTAGCCTGAGAAAAGATTGATTTAACAAGAGAAAAATCAAACAGAAGTTTACTAACGTGTGCATCACATTTAACACACCTACTCAGGGATGAGCAACTCCAAGGGGTGGCTTGAACTTGGGGTCTATATACTAACTTAGCAGGGGAGAGGGATGGGGGAGAAAAGGCCCTCATGGAAAAGCAAATGACTCTTTGGAAGGATAAATAGGCCCTTAGGAGAATAGATGATATGGTAGTTTGTGGCAGTGTCTGTCTGGGTGTGGTGCTGGCTTCCTGTCCCCTGCCCCCTCTCCCGGGGAGGGGACTTAAAACACTTGAGTCCTTTAGGGAGGCTCTGCTTTTAGGCACATAAGGGCTCTCAGGAATCAAATGCCTCGGCTTGTAATAATTCTAATGTCAGTGTGGCCTACTTTGGGGTGGCATATCGTGATCCCCTTTATCTACCTTTAATGGAAAATGTCTATCTACGTGGAGCGTGCCTGAGGAACTCATAAAATAAGAAGGAAGCCAGAACCACATGTAGCTGGGACTCATCGTTAGTCATTTTTAAAGAAGTTTTGGGGCCTCTGTAGTAAAAGTGTTACCGAACGTTAGTCATCAAAGCGATCCTCTTTAAGGATTTTTGCACTGAGGGAAGAAAAGAACCATGGTGTATGACGCATACACTGTATCTATTCAGTGAGGATTTAGTGCTTTATACATTGTAATGCATGACAGGATTATAAGGATGTGTTATCTTAACCTAACCAGTTTGTAGGTCTGGGGTGGTTTGTGAGATTCATTCACCCGGTTAAGATAAACAAGCCTC
>NW_020175731.1:3975625-4001569 GCF_003031525.2 Neophocaena asiaeorientalis asiaeorientalis
CCCCCGCCCCCCGCAGCCCCCAGCCTGAAGCTGCCCATGTGAGTGGCAGCCCAATCACCCAATCACAAGTCATTGCTTGCATCTGCCTTTGTGACTCTGGATTGGAGGCTCTTGTAAGAAACTTTCCTTTGTCTGAGTTTTTCTCCTTGTGGGAGCAGTTCCTCAGGCGCTCTGCAGGGGCTGCTTACTACTTTGAAATGGTCTCCTAGGTCCTCCAACGTGAATTTTATGAATGCCGTATGGCCTGTATTTCAATCTAAATGACAATTTGTCTTGGTCTTTTCTAGATGCGGTAATAGACAAATGGGATGGGACAGATGGGAACTCTGTCCCCTGTGCTCAAAGAACCGTCCTGGGGGATTCCCCGTATATGGGGGATCCAAAAACAAACGAAGTTAATTTCTCCCTTTAAGCAAATTCTTGTTTTGTTAGGAGGCAAAACAAACCTATTATAAAATATATAACACACGAAAGATTTAAAGCACAGCCTGGTTGGAGGAGGCTGAACTGGGTTTTAGTTTTTGCCTGGCCATAGCCAGTTATGTGACCTTTGCCAAGTCACAAGTGCTCTGGCCCAGGTCTATCTCTCCGCTCCATCTGTAACTAAGGATATAGGGTTCTTTGAAGTTCTCTGCAGAGTTACTTTTCCATGTTTACATTTAAGGGAGACAGTCATCAGTAGCAGGAGGTTTTCCAGGGAAAGCCTCTCGGGAGGAATGCTTAAGGTAGATGGAGGGTGTGAGTTGGCCGAGGACGAGGCACTGCTAGGCAGGGGATGTGCATGAATGAAGGTAGGAAGGGAGGAATAAACAAAGACGTGGAGAAGACCAATTGGGAGCTGGCAGGGGGGCTATGAGAAAGGGTGGGATGGGAGGTGAAGACGTAAGAAAACAGGCAGTGGTAGGAGAATCGAGGCAGTGCACTGATTTGAAGGCAGTTCTGCCTATGGGCAAGTGGAGATTTAAGACTGAAGAAGGCTTGGGGGCCAATTACCCTTTCATGGTCTTATTCTGTTTAGGAGATTGTTTTGGAAACTCTTTAGAATCATCGAGAACGCAGCAAGGCTGTCTGAAGCCTGTCTACAATTTCAGAGTGAAGTGAATTCCCTGTGTATCCTGTGTAAATGCACGCCCACCCTCATTACTTCTTCACTCAGCTCTATTTTCCTTCATAGCACACTACCTAAAATTATGTATTTATTTATTAGTCTTTTTTGCCATTTAAAAAAATGGGAGTATATTTGATTTACAATGTTTCAGGTATACAGCAAAGTGATTCAGTTATATAAATATATATGTGTATAATTTTCCATTATGGTTTATTACAAGATATTGAATATAGTTCCCTGTGCTATACAGTAGGTCCTTGTTGTTTATCTGTTTTGTTAGTAGTTTGTATCCCAAACTCCTAATTTATCCCTCCCTCACCTTTCCCCTTTGGTAACCATAAGTTTGTTTTCTATGTCTGTGAGTCTGTTTCTGTAGTAAGTTCATTTGTATTATTTTTGTAGATTCCACATATAAGTGATATCATGTGATGTTTGTCTTTCTCTGTCCTACTTGCTTCGCTTAGCATGATAATCTCTAGGTTCATCCATGTCGCTGCAAATGGCATTATTTCATTCTTTTTTATGGCTGAGTAATATTCCTTTGTATACATGTACCACATCTTCTTTATCCATTTATCTGCTGACAGACATTTAGGTTGCTTCCATGTCTTGGCTATTATAAATAGTGCTGCTATGAACATTGGGGTGCATGTATCTTTTTGAATTAGAGTTTTCATCTTTTCTGGATATATGCCCAGGAGTGGGATTGCCAGATCATATGATAAGTCTATTTTTAGTTTTTTAAGGAACCTCCATACTGTTCTCCATAGTGGCTGCACCAATTTACATTCCCACCAGCAATGTAGGAGGGTTCCTTTTTCTCTACACTCTCTCCAACATTTATTATTTGTAGACTTTTGAATGTTGGCCATTCTGACCAGTGTGAGGTGATACCTCATTGTAGTTTTGCATTTCTCTAATACTTAGTGATGTTGAACATCTCTTCATGTGCCTATTGGCCATCTGTATGTCTTCTTTGGAGAAATGTCTATTTAGATCTTACTAGTTTTTTTAAAAATCTGCCTTTCTTGCTAAAAAGAAGGAACTTGATCTGTCTTTCCACCATTGTATGCCCAGCTTCTGGAACAGTGGCTGGCACATAGTAGGTTCTCAGTAAAAATTTGCCATGGGAATGAACATATAATGGAGAAAATGACTTTGTTAATTCAGATTTACCCTTCCACTTTAGAAAAGCAAGTATTTATTATTAAGGGTATTTTAATGTTAATGATGTGTATTATAATTCATTCATTAATTCTTTCAACAAATATTTACTGAACCTTAAAGCAGTAAAAACAGATTTTATTCAAGACTATTGCAATAGGGGGAAAGAGACATTAGTACAGGACTGGGTTCAGTTCCAAATATGGGCATGGGCAAGTGGGAATTTGTAGCCAAGGAGTAGGGTGGGGGTCAGTGGATAGAAAATTACTAAGAGGCAACACCAAGGATAAGGGGAATTCTGGCTAAACGAACCTAGCAGGATTCTTGTTGAAATTGGACTACATAGAGATGAACATAGAAACCCAGAAGTCAAGCCTAGCTGAAGAAGAGTTCAGAGAGCCTGAGCAGAGTTCGGTTAATGAGAGAATCTTTGCCAGGTGACAATCTCTGTTTTGGTTCCTGGGGATATAGCAGTGAGCAGGACAGGTAGAGACCCACACTGCCATCACTGAGCTCACACTGAGACCAACAGCTGTCAGACAACTAAATACAAGACTGTTTAGCTGCAATTGTGGAAAATGCCACCATAGAGATCGTGGTTGGACAACTAAACACACAGTGGCTGCACCACAGTTGTGCAAAGTGCTATCATGGCAAAATACAAGTGCTAACAGGGGACCTTGATCTGTTAGATGAAGGGGGATGGGTCGGGGGTGCTTCTCAGGAAATGACGCTGCAACTGAATGTGAAGGTGGATTTGCTTGTTGAGCAAAGTGGTGGGGAGGGAAAGGAGTCATCTAGGCCATGAGGACAGAATTTGCAAATCTGGAAGGAACAAAAAGGGCCAGTGGGGCTAGTATGCAGGGACCAATGTCGGGGGGAGAGGGTGCATGAGGAGGATGTCAGAGAGGTGTCACGGGCCCCGAGGCCTGTTCAGGGATTTGGGATGTTACCTGAAGAGCAACTGACACATACACACTACTATATATAAAATAGATAACTATTAAGGACCTACAGGGAACTCTACTCAATACTATGTAATGGCCTATATGGGAAAAGAATCTAAAAAAGAGTGGATAAATGTATTTGTATGACAGATTCACTTTGCTGTACACCTGAAAGTAACACAAAATTGTAAATCAATTCTACCCCAATAAAAAAAAAAAAAGCAATTGAAAGCCAGTGCAAGGCTTTTGCAAAGTGAGGGAGTGTTAGGAACATAGGGTCCTTCATTCCTCTAGCATCATCATCACAAGAGATTTCTCACACAGCATGCTAAAATCATCTTGTATATCCAGAGTCATGAAGGAGCTCAAAGAACCCTTTTTTTTTTTTTTGCAGTACACGGGCCTCTCACTGTTGTGGGCTCTCCCGTTGCAGAGCACAGGCTCTGGACGCGCGGGCTCAGCGGCCATGGCTCACAGGCCCAGCTGCTCCGCGGCATGCAGGATCTTTCCGGACCGGGGCACGAACCCATGTCCCCTGCACCGGCAGGCGGACTCTCAACCACTGCGTCACCAGGGAAGCCCTCAAAGAACCCTTTTTGACTTCATTTGTATTTCTTTTTACTGTATTTTGACCTCTCAAACGGACTGTGAACTCCCAGGGACAGGGAACTTATTTATTCTTTGTATCTTCAAAGCATCACAAAGAGTGCTAGCTGTGCGTAAGTACTCTGTCAATGCAGGAAGGGTGAGGAAAGTGGATAAACAGTTTCTTTCTGGGGGGTTACACAATTTTCCTGGCTTTCCAACAGAAGTGATGGCTCTGATCCAGGCTAACAACATTAAAAGAAGTGACCTAAATAGTATTTTAGCCTAATGAGAACAGTAATTTTTAGGTCACTTATTTATTTATTTATTTATTTATTTATTAGGCTGCATTGGGTCTTCGTTGCTGCGCACAGGCTTTCTCTGGTTGTGGCAAGCAGGGGCTACTCTTCGTTTTGGTGTGCAGGCTTCTTATTGCGGTGGCTTCTCTTGTTGCCAAGCACGGGCTCTAGGCGGCGCAAGCTTCAGTAGTTGCGACGCGTGGGCTCTAGGGTGCAGGGTCTTCAGTAGTTGTGGTGCGCGGGCTCAGCAGTTGTGGCGCACAGGCTTAGTTGCTCCGTGGCATGTGGGATCTTCCCGGACCAGGGAAGCCCTGGCAGGCAGATTCTTAACCACTGTGCCACAAGGGAAGTCCCTAGGTGACTTTTTAGATATCAGTTTGGATTACAGATTAATGACATTAATTGCTAGCTTGAAAGTTTTGGCACCTGCACCTTCCTTAATCTTTTATTATTACATTTAATCAATGTATAGAATACAGTATAATCTTCCAAGGGGTATATAAATAGTGGGCTTCCAGCAATGATCATTCAGATTTTAATTATACTCACAACATTTTAATGCATGAGATTATACTAAGCACATATGAAAATGGTGGATTTGTGAGAGGGTGATAATCCTAAAGTTTGTTTCTCCTTCTGATCACATTTTCATGAGGCATTTATTCAAAAGTGAAATCTCTTTCTGTTCAATATTTCCTTGAAATATTTCCTCATCTCCTTTCAGCTTCTTTGATCCAGTTTCAAGAACAAATCTTAACCTCATGAAACTGCTAATTCTAGAGATTTTAGTACTAATCCTGACATGAAAAGAGGGTTTTTGTGATGTATATTCCCTACTGCCTCTGACACAGACCAATCTTTTTTTTTTCTTCTCCTTCTCTGATAAATGCTTAGATCCGCCTACTGAGAAATCATTACAGTGGGAGGAAAAAGCAGAAATGTGGCTTTTCATACTCTGTTCTATCAGCTGAGGGTTCTATACGGAATTGTTTATTTTGGATGAAGTATGGTAGATGAACGTTATTTTACTTCCCTCTCCCTGGGATTCTTTCATAGAAGACATATCAAGCACTTCAGACACATGTAGAAGGAAGAAATTAAACAAAGGCTCTACAGGGTGACTTTCAGTGGGGTGAGTCAGTCCTTTTTTCCTCATTTGATTTTAAAATGCTTGGCTCAGCCAGAGTCCTCTTCTCTATAGCAGGGGGTCCCTTAATCCAAAAAGTCAGCTAAGTGATACAGACAAACTTCATATTTTCATTTTAACTTAAGCATATATATGTAATTCTTTACCTAAACTTAAAAATTTGGAGTTAAGATCTTTGCTTTTAATGGGTCCTCTGGTTGGAATTGGATGTCACCTTTCTCAAAATGCATCACACACAATTTCTAGTTTTGGTTTCTGTAAGGTAAGAACTTAGGCAATTGTGATGCTTCTGGGCAGGATACTTTTTTTTTTTTTTTAGCTCTAGTAGTTTTCTGGTAGCATCTTTGGGATTCTCTATGTATAGTATCATGTCATCTTGGGCAGGATACTTTTGATTGCTACCTTTTCCTGCCTTAAATCTTTTATGGTTTTCTTGTTCGCTCACAAGTTGAAAGAATTCCAAAGCATTCAGCCTGTTTTTCATAGAAAACAACTCTTTCATTTCACCCTCATATCTTCCTAGTTTGTACCATACTAAATTCAATTACCAAAATTAGACTAACAAATTCAGTTGACTCTTGGTCATGCTAGAAGCAATGCTAGTTAGGAGCAGAAGTATGCCAGCACAGGAGGGATGAACCTGCTAGCTGCAGGCATTTAGTATGCCCTGGGCATCAGGTAGAAAGTTTTGCAGAGGAAATAGAGGGCCCTATTTAATAAATAGAGGGTTAATCCAGCAGTCTATTTTATGTCTGTTAGCAGAGCTTACTTTTTACTTGTTGTGTGTGTTGGATAATTTTTAACAGGTTATGTATTTGTAAATTCTCTTGGTTGCAGGAAAATGTCAAATATTCCTTATAAGCTTAGAAAACTTTTAAACCTGGAAGGGACTCTAGAGATTATTCAGCTATCTTAAAGCTGAGGAAATAGCAGATATGTCATATGACTTAGCCCAGTACAGGTGATCTGAGAATCCTATCAGTTAGATAATAGAATCATTGAGGCTTAGAAAGACCTAGTGACATTTCAGAACTTTGCAGTTAGTAAGTAGTAGACTTATGACTTGGAACCCAGTCCTCTGACCCTAAATCCTGTGCTCTTTCTACCCTTCATGGGCTCCAGGAGTTTGTGGTCTTGTTGGGATGATAAGCGCATAAAAGAGAACTGAAATCCAATGTGATATGTGTGGTGACAGACATTGGTAGAAGGTGTGGGGGGCATATAAAAGAGGCAACAAGTAAGCCTTTCCAGAGAAAGTGACCTGGCTGTGACTCCTGACAGGCGTTTGTCTGGTAAAGAAGGTGAGGAAGAGCATTTCAAGCAAGAAACAATAGCATGAACAAAGGCGAGGGAGGTGAATCAGGGGGGTGTGAACCTCTGGAATGGGAGGGTTGGGAGGTGATATTGGAGAAGTCATCAAGGTTTAGGGCATGGCAGATCTTGTCTGCCATGGTAAAGGGTTCATCAGAGGAGGTGCTGGGGCTGCATGTGGGATCTTACTTCCCTGACCAGGGATCGAACCCACGCCCCCAGCAGTGGAAGCACAGAGTCTTAACCACTGGACTGCCAAGGAAGTCCGTAGATTTGCATTTTAGATCCAATACTCTCGTGGCTGAATAGAGGATGGAATTGGTAGAGAGGAGAATGGAGACTCTCCTGTGTTAACTAAGAGAGGACAAGACAAATGGAGAGAAAGTGGTGTATTTGCGATTTAGTCAGTAAATCCAGCAGTGCGTGATTGGGTAGCAGGGGAGGGAAAGGGAACAGTCTGAGGCATTCCCCAGTTTATGGCTATACCCACTGCCGGTGCAACTGGGTGGATGGAGCTGTTGGCAGGAAGCACAAGGTTCAGAGGTGGGATGGGAGCCATGATGAGCTAATTTGGGGCCTGTTGATTTGAATCTCTTATCTGAGTGGAGGTGTTCAGTAGGTAGAAGAATATATGAGTCTAGTGCTTAGGAGCTAGAAAACTGAGCTGGAGAAAAACATTCGGGAGTCCTTAGCATACACATGGTGGCCAAACCCTGTAGAACAGTTGAAAGAGCCAAGAAGAATAAAAGACAAGAAGATGGCAGGAGATAGAACTTGGGAGAATGCTGTACAGTATTTAAGGGATGAGCAGAGGAAAAAGTTGTAGCAAGAGATGAGGAATGGTTCTAGAAGTAGGCAGAGCATCAGTAAAATCATGGAAGCTAAGAAAGGAGAGGGCTGCCCAAGGCTAAGCTCCATGTACCTATGGTCACCTCATCTATGACAGAGGAGGCCAGAATACAATGGAGCAAAGACAGCCTCTTCAGTAAGCGGTGCTGGGAAAACTGGACAGCTACATGTAAAAGAATGAAATCAGAACACTCCCTAACACCATACACAAAAATAAACTCAAAATGGATTAGAGACCTAAATGTAAGGCCAGACACTATAAAACTCTTAGAGGAAAACATAGGCAGAACACTCGTTGATATAAATTGCAGTAAGATCTTTTTTGACCCACATCCTAGAGTAATGAAAATAAAAACAAAAATAAACAAATGGGGCCTAATTAAAATTAAAAGCTTTTGCACAGCGAAGGAAACCTTAAATAAGATGAAAAGACAACCCTCAGAATGGAGGAAAATATTTGCAAACGAAGCAACTGACAAAGGATTAATGTCCACAATATATAAGCAGCTTATGCAGCTCAATATCAAAAAAATAACCCAATCAAAAAATGGGCAGAAGACCTAAATAGACATTTCTTCAAAGATGGCCAACAAACACATGAAAAGATGCTCAACATCACTAATTATTAGAGAAATGCAAATCAAAACTACAATGAGGTACCACCTCACACAGGTCAGAATGGACATCATCAAAAACTCTTGGGACTTCCCTGGTGGTGCAGTGGTTAAGAATCTGCCTGCCAATGCAGGGGACACAGGTTTGAGCCCTGGTCTGAGAAGCTCCCATATGCCATGGAGCACGAAAGCCCGTGTGCCACAACTACTGAGCCTGCGCTCTAGAGCCCGTGAGCCACAACTACTGAGCCTGTGTGCCACAACTACTGAAGCCCGTGTGCCTAGAGCCCGTGCTCTGCAACAAGAGAAGCCATCACCATAAGAAGCGCGTGCACTGCAATGAAGAGTGGTCCCCGCTCGCCGCAACTAGAGAAAGCCCAAACGCAGCAACAAAGACCCAACACACAAAAAAAAGAAAAAAATCTACAAACGATAAATGCTGGAGATGGTGTGGAGAAAAGGGAACCCTCTTAACACTGGGATGTAAATTGATATAGCCACTATGGAAAACAGTATGGAGTTTACTTAAAAATTAAAGATAGAACTACCATATGGCACAGCATTCCCACTACTGGGCATATACCCAGGGAAAACCATGATTCAACAAGACACATGCACCTCAGTGTTCATAACAGCACTATTTACAATAGCCAGGACATGGAAGCAACCAAAATGTCCATCAACAGAGTAATAAAGAATATGTGGTATATTTACAATGGACTATTACTCAGCCATGAAAAGGAACGAAACTGTGTCATTTGTAGAGACGTGGATGGACCCAGAGAGTGTCATACAGAGTGAAGTAAGTCAGAAAGAGAAAAACAAATATCGTATATTAATGCATATGTGTGGAATCTAGAAAAATGGTATAGATGACCTTATTTGCAAAGCAGAAATAGAGACGCAAGTGTAGAGAACAAATGTATGGATACCAAGGGGGAAAGGGGTGGGTTGGGAGGAAATGGGGGACTGGGATTGACACATATACACTATTGATACTAGGTATAAATTAGGCAACTGAGGGTAACATATTGTATAGCACAAGGAGCTCTACTTCATGCACTGTAGTGTCCTAAAAGAGAGGGAAATCCCAAAGGGAGGGGATATGTGTATATGTATGGCTGATTCATTTTGCTGTGCAGTAAAAGCTAACACAACATTGTAAAGCAACTATACTCCAGTAAAAATTGATTTAAAAAAAAATGGAGAGGGCTGAGAGCTGACCACCAGATCTAGAACAGACGATTGCATTTAGCAACATAACGGTCACAGGGAACTATCAATTTTGGTGGAATGGTAGGGAAAACAGCCTGTGTAAGAGAGAACGATGAATCTGTTCCCTCTACCCAAAGGTGGGGTCTGCAACGGCTCAGCCCCTTGAATTGGTAGAGTGAGCTCATGCAGTACTGGGGGCGATGACAGAGGTCATCTGCCGCCAGGTCCCTCTGAGCAGACTAGCCGATGGTCTCAGTGAAGAGGGTGAAGGGAAAGAGCCATTCCCCACCCTCCCATAATCTTTTATTTTCTGTAGGGCAGAAATTGAAGACGCATGGAAACATCCCACTGCAACCTTTTACTCCATTTGGGACAATGATTGACAACTTTCTCCCTCCCCAGTCTATTTATAGACACACATTTATTGAAAGAACGAGCAAACAAGCTTAATTTCTCAGACTGAAGGACTTCTGACAAACTTTAGACATGGCGTATTTATCAAAGAAAAAGAAACTTTCAACAGAGAACCTTTAAATCCTGCATAATCCTCCTTCCTCATTACACATTGGCAGCCTGTCTTCTGGATGGAGAATATAGGCTGTGATTGTCTCCACTTCTTTACCCATTTCCTCCCAGCACAGTGGGGAAGCTCATTGTTGGGCAGGGTCCACAGACTCTGGACTCATTCAGGGACACTTCCTGAGGCTCTCCACCAACACCTGCGATTTTCCTTGTTACCTGGTGACAACAACCTGAATTATAGTTGTGGGCCCCGGGGAGGAAATGAACACAGGACTGGCATTGTAAAAATCTACCTGTTAGTTGACAGCAAATATAATACGAAGCAAGAGGAATAGGCTTAAATTTCAGTAGAATAAAGATTAGAAAAAGTTGTACTTTAGAAGATTACTTAAAAGGGCAGTGGACTGTCTTTGGATAAAATATCTTTCTTTTTCCAGAGGAAATAATAAAGATACTACTTTATTTTTTAATATAAAGCACTAAAAAAAGGGGGAAACTAGGAAAACTTACCATTTAAAATCTGAGAATAGATTTTTCAAGGAAGTTAGTTAGTGGGACCTTCCCTCATTCTCATTCCCAATTCACAGTACCTTGGAAATAGGGTAGGTATGGCTGTCCAGATGTAGAAAATGGAAAAGATAACAGATGGTTCCTGTCTAGCTGTGGTTTTATAGAAAAATCTCCTAAGGAACCAACGTGAGAGAGAGAACAGTGTTCTCGTTTCCCACCTCTAGAACTTATGGTCCTTGGATCTAGGGACCTGGGTTTAAATCCCAGTTCTGCTATTTTCTGGGCTTGTGGACATAAACTCTCTGAGTCTCAAGTTTCTTGGTAGCCAAAAGGGGATAATAATCTCTGCCTCTAGGGTTATTCTGAAGATTTAATGAGGTGTTATATACAAAACAACCAACAGACTCTGTAATTAAATATTAGGTTCCCTCCTTGTCCAGAATGAAGATTTGAAGTGGGAAGAAGGTTCAGGGACCTCTTTCCTGTGGAAATGAACTCATCCTGGACTTTCCTCTTCTCTGGGTTGAAAGGACTGACCTGGCTGGGTAGTGCTGTCCAGCTGGTACCGACCCTGAGGGAAGATGGGGTGGGCTGGGGTTGGCCTGAGCTAAGAATGTCCTTTCCTGGCAACTCCTGTGCTTTTGCTGCCAGAAAGAGATAGGTTGTGTTCAAGAAAGTGCTGAGGTCAGAGCTATCAGTACAGGTCCAGATGGTTCATGAGGGTGCCACGGTGTGTGGCCAAGAGGTAGTGTGGGGAGCACGGCATGAAATAGTGTCTGTCAAGGGCATCAGCAGCTGGTCTGGGTGACAGTCTCAATCTCCCAGCAAGTCAGAGCCTCTTAAAGGGCCTTCAGGCAGAACGAACAGTCTGCAGGCCTGGTTACTGGCATGCAGAGGAACTCTGAGAATGAGTTCCTGCCTAGCCAGACCTGAGACATTCTGACTCTATTCTTCCCCACTTTACCTTTTAAGGCCTGTTAAGGCCAATGCTACATGGTCATCCCAAGCTGGGTAATTCACAAGTGCTTTCTGCTGAGTTATGTTGGGGCAACTGAGAACCTCATAGAGAGTCATGAAAATAATTCACGCAGAAGAAAAATAGCCCCTGATTGCTAAGTGGAGCCAACAGCTGGAACTCCCCTTCAGCTTTTCAGCAGGAGCTGTGGGCAATGTGAGATCTGTGCTATGACCCATGAAGCAGAGCTACAAGAGAGAACAGCTCTGCAAACAGAAGCCGTAGCGTGGATCCTCAGAAGGACGATCCGGTATGGGGGGATGAGGCAGCCTAGCATAGCAGTAAAGGGCATGGGCTCATGGATGAGGCTGACCCAGGATCGTTCTACCACAAACTGGAGTGACTTACTTGACCTCTTTCAGTTTTCTCACCTTTAAAAGTCAATGAACATGCACAAAAAATTCTCTGGAAGGATACACGTTATAGGAGAAGACTGCACAGATGAAGACCAAGATGGGAGAGACAGTTTTTACTTCATACCTTTATACATTTTCATTTTTGAATCATGTGGATATGCATCCTATTAAAAAGAATAAATGACAAAAATAAAAGACAAGTGATGATAGTTTATACCTTGCAGGATAACACAAGCCTCATAGATAGTACTCAGCTAATTTGCAGTGTTTATTATTATTAATATTAATACAGGGATGCTGGCTGGGTCATCTGCCAGTGTTTTTTACCTTTAAATACCCAGCAGTCCCTTATCATGTATCCAGATTGATGCCCTACATGCACCGGCCTTACATTATGTTTATTTATTTTTTTTTTTTGCGGTACACAGCCCTCTCACTGTTGTGGCCTCTCCCGCTCGCGGAGCACAGGCTCCGGACGCGCAGGCTCAGCGGCCATGGCTCACGGGCCCAGCCGCTCCGCGGCACGTGGGATCCTCCCAGACCGGGGCACGAACCCGAGTCCCCTGCATCGGCAGGCGGACTCTCAACCACTGCGCCACCAGGGAAGCCCTTACATTATGTTTATAATCAATGGTATAAATTTAGCCCCTTAAAAGTAGTAATGTACGGACTTCCCTGGCGGTCCAGTGGTTAAGACTCCACACTCCCAATGCAGGGGACCGGGGTTTGATCCCTGGTCAGGGAACTAGATCCACATGCGGCAACTAAAGGTCCAGCAACTAAAAGATCCTGCAACTAAAAGATCCGGCACGTGGCAGTGAAGAATGAATGAATAAATAAATATTTTTAAAAAAGCAGTCTTGTAAGTGGGTAAAATGAGTAAATGAGTGCCACTTGCAAATTGACTGTAATTTTTTTTTTTTTTTTACTTTTCACACATTTTAGAGAATTACATTAAATTATTGACAATGGCACATGACACTGTATAATGAACACCTATATACCCTTTATCTTTAGTCACCAGCTGTTAACACTTTGGTCATACTTATGTTTTCTTTCATATACACACACATACACATGCATACATATATATTTTTTTTCTGGACTATTTGAAAGTTAGTTGCAGATGTGACACTTTTATCTCTAAATACTTCAGCATGTGTCTTCTGAGAACAGGACATTCCCCTACATAACCACAGTACAATGATCAAACCCAGGAAATTTAACCATTACATAAGAGTATTATCTAATGTACAATCCATATGCAAATGTTCCCAAGTGTCCCTCCCAGTAAATGTTCTTTATAGCTGTTTGCTTTTTGATCCAGAATTCTGTTGAGGATCTTCCACTGCATTTGGTCGTCTCCTTTAGTCTAGAACATTTAAGTAGGGCTTGTTTTGCCTTTCATGACACAGTTTTGAAGAGCCTAAGTCAGTTTCTACCCTACCCTCCCTGCCCCAATGTGCTTGTTTGTATCTGTTTTTTTTTTGCGGTACGCGGGCCTCTCACTGTTGTGGTGTCTCCCGTTGCGGAGCACAGGCTCCGGACGCATAGGCTCAGCGGCCATGGTTCACGGGCCCAGCCGCTCCGCGGCATGTGGGATCTTCCTGGACCAGGGCACGAACCCGTGTTCCCTGCAGCAGCAAGTGGACTTTCAACCGCTGCGCCACCAGGGAAGCCCTGTATCTGTTTTTTGATAATTAGACTCAGGTCAATTGTTTTTGTCAGGAATACTACAACAGGTGATGTTCCAATGCCACCTTTTATAAATGTTTTTTATCCTTTTAAATGTGTGAAGCCAGGAGTCATTTAAAAATTTCTAATATTCTTATTTTCAAATATCCAGCAGGTCAATTATTGATAAGTGACTCTTGTCATCAAGTCATGATGGAGGCTGTGGGCTATTTGTACAGATCACTTGATTTAAGGGCCACCTACCTGGGATCTTCTCATTCATCGATCAGTGGGATCCTGCAGTGAGTTTCTATTCTATGTCTCAACAAGAAATAGGCTTCAGGTTATTCATGTTCTATAAATGACCTCTTGACAACTTTTGATCCTTTGCAGCCTCCTGAGGGACACTGAGTGGATCCGGGGTAGGAGATGTTGGCCTCAAGGCATGAGCCAGCAATATTCTGAGGGTCCCAGGAATGGCGCCTCATTATGGGAGCACTTGATCAAGTTAAACTATCACAGCGCTCAGAGTTCCGACACAGTGAGCTTGGCAGTGTGCACCAGGGCAGATAAGCTACAGGGGGCTAAAAGCTTGGACTTGGTGCCTCATACAATTTCAGATAAATCAAAATATGCTTCAGGACAAGGGAAAAAGTTCTTGAGACCCATTATTTCCGTTTCTGCTGAGGAAAAGACCTGACTGAAGACACAAAGTAATGTTGCAATATGGCATGAAAGATTGTTCCTCTAAGATTTTATCTTTGGGTAAAATGGATGGTGCAGTAAAGCTTTCACGGCAAAGGATTTTGTCAGCTAAAAGCGAGAGTGAAAAACGCCAAATTACCGCAGTTTACCAGCATCCCCTGCTAGGGTCTCTTAGCACAAATAATCCCTGGGAATCCTTATCTGAGCTCATCTCAGAGAAGTGGCTTTTTCATAGCCCAGATTACAGTTCAATTTCTCAGAAGCGTTTTTTGCAGAGAAGATCTCAGTTTGAAACAAAATTGATGAAGTCCTCAAATGATACTAATAAAGAATAAAAATTATCACGGGCTCTTCTGTGTCAGTAATTTTTTTCTACTTGTCTTTATTTAGAACTCTTTTTTTTTTTTTTTCGGTATGCGGGCCTCTCACTGTGTGGCCTCTCCCGTTGCAGAGCACAGGCTCTGGAGGTGCAGGCTCAGCAGCCATGGCTCACGGGCCCAGCCGCTCTGCGGAATGTGGGATCTTCCCGGACCAGGGCACGAACCCATGTCCCCTGCATCGGGAGGCGGACTCTCAACCACTGCGCCACCAGGGAAGCCCTATTTAGAACTCTTTGATGAGATATTTTCTAATCAAGAAAATAATCAAGGTGATAACCAAGGTTATTGGGATTTTATTTATTTTTTAGCCACTTAAAATATTTTAACAGATTATAGCTAAAAAGAACAATTTTTAAGTGATTAATATTTCTGTGGTACTAAAACTATAAAGTAAGTTTAAAGTACTAGAGTCCATGGATTTGATACCATATCTGTTTTAAACATTGTAATTGCCTCTCTTTTGTCAGTGATTTGTAAGATATTACCTATTAACTGTTGAGGATTACTTACTGGCTTCTTTCTCTCTTATCACCCAACTAAATCCTACCTACTTTAGGAATCCAAGTGGAAGAATGGGCTCAGCTGTGTGACTTTAAGAATGCTATGTTGGGCTTCCCTGGTGGCACAGTGGTCAAGAATCTGCCTGTCAATGCAGGGGACACGGGTTTAAGCCCTGGTCTGGGAAGATCCCACATGCCGTGGAGCAACTAAGCCCGTGAGCCACAACTACTGAGCCCACGTGCCACAACTACTGAAGCCTGCGCGCCTAGAGCCTGGGATCTGCAACAAGAGAAGCCACCGCAATAAGAAGCCTGCGCGCAACAACAAAGAGTAGCCCCCGCTCGCCGCAACTAGAGAAAGCCCCCGCGCAGCAATGAAGACCCATGCGGCCAAAAATTAATAAAATAAAAAAAATATATATATATATGAATGCTATGTCACTTCTCTTAGCTTTAGTTCCATCACTTATAAAATGGGAGAAATTATGGTGCTTACTTTTTAGGATTACTGAGAGGACTGCATGAGAAAATGCACATTGCAAGCCTTCAATAAATAGTAGTTACTGTCTGTCATGGTCTAACCCAGAGCCCACCATTTTCCATGAAAACATCTCCTGATGCCTCCAGCCCACAACTTAAGCATACACTAATGCTTTGGGTTATTTGTCTTAAATCGTGCCCCACCTATTTCACAGATGGCAGTGTGGTCTCCCAGGCAGACAACCAGCCTTGAGGGTTATTCATTGCACTCCACCAGCGCCCTGCTCCACCGTAACCACGGGGTAGCTCGGCAAGCTCTCGCAGTCCAATGATTCCCAGACGGGTTCTGGGTGGGCCGCATCAGACTTTCCCGCAGGAGCCAAGTCTGACTTAGTCCACACAGAAATGTCGCGTGGTGGGGGTTGCTGTTTATTTGGCTTTGGTGGAATCACAACGCTCAGAACGGGTGCAGCCTCGCAGGTCTGAGAGAAGACAGGTGCACCGTGCTGGTCAGCTCGGGCATGAGCAGGGGGAGTGGTGTCCCGAGGGCCTCCCTCGCGAGGCAGAAATCTCGGGAGGGGCACTGGCCTTCCAGGCTGTGCAGTCGGGGTGCCCTTCAGGCACATCAGACCACGTGTGGGTCCTGGTCCCAGCTGCTGGCTCATCCGTGGGACTGGAAGGATCCAAGCCAGGGGCCAGGGGACGTCCCAGACCCGACCCCGCGATCAAGGGGAGGTGCAGACTGCTGAGGCCATTAATGCGGAGAGGTCGCCTCCTGGAGCCGGAGTCACAAACACCATGTCAGTACAGCCAGGGTTGGGGGGACGGTCACAGACGGCGGGAGGAAGGTGCTGCGGAGCTCGGCGGGTGGCCCCAGGGTCAAGTCTCATGGTCCAGGGCCAGCAGAGTCATCCTATTCCACGTGACCTTTGCTGACGGGACGTTCGCGCCACCGCACAGCCACCTTGGCGCGCCACACGGTCAAGAAGCGGCTGTAGCAGGCTCCGCGCGTGGCCGCGACTGCCCGGGGTGCCCAGGCCCTTGCTGCCCCGCCCACACCGGGCCCGGCCTAGGCCCCGCCCCTCCAAGACCTGTCGCACCCTCGGTACGTGGGGAGGCCCCTCCCCGCCGGGCTGGGGCGCCAGGTCCCGTCCCATATGGCCATCGGGGAAGCCGGCACCCTCGGACCCGCGTGGGTCCGCTGCTGACCTCCAGAGCCCCCCCATCGTGACCCGCGGTTGTCCCCAACCACGGGCGACATCGCCTCTGCAGTGCGATTTCCGGGAAACGCGGAAAAATGCGCCTCCAGAAACTTTACAACTCTTGCCTTTCTCCTATCGGGAAAGCCGTTTTATAAATTCCTGGGATTTTTAGCCAGAAATCTGCATCGGAAGCGCTTTGGGCTCTCCTGGGGGTTCCACGAACATCACTTGGGAGACGGTCACCCCCAGGCACCGTTCGGTATTGTTATTAATAAACAACAATAATAGTAACCGCCGGAGTCCGGCAGGCGGCGGGTTACCGTGGATTCCGCTGCTGGGCAGGTGGCAGTGTCCGGAGGCTGATTTATTTTCCTTCTTTGTTTTAGGGGATGGGGTAGGATTTGCTGCTCTTGAAATTGGAGGGGTTCGGTTGGGAGTGTTCTGAGTTATCTACTAACCTCAGCGAGGAGGTGATTCCAGGGAGTGACCACTTAGTGGTCAGATGAACATAAAATGAGCTTGGTTTGATTGTTGGTTAGGGAAACAGGGAGGGACGCAAAGAGGACCCAGTAAATACTAATGTCAGACACATAAATTGTCTCCCTGAATTCTTCCCCATACCTAGGAAGGAAGTGCCACATGCCCATCTTAGAGATGAGACAGGCCAGACTCAAGTTTAAGAAGCCTGGCCAAGGTCACACTTTGACCTCGGGTCTGTCTCAGCCCCTAACCCATTGTCCTGTTTCCTGCACTGCCTTGCAGTAGCAGCTGACCGTTTGGGAACTGGTGTAAAGGGCCAGTGATAGTCCATTGGTGCTGCTTTTTTCAGGGAAGATTTAGAATAGAAATTTTTATACTGATATATTTTTTTGGGGGGTGGTGGTGGTAGAGGTGGCGTGGAGGGATAGGGAGAGAATATTTGGTGGAGAGAACATTTGGTAGAATCACATTTTACAGACAAGATTTGCTGCTGCAGGTTGTGAGACTCTGGGAACATCACAGAGCTCCAGTTTACTCATCTGTAAAATGGGAATGGATGCTGGTGATACCAACATCATAGGGTTGTGGTGAGGAATGAGCGAGTCCATCCATCAAAGGTGTTTAGAACAGTGCCTGGCAAAGGAGACAGTTGAAGGGTTGGGTGATAAAGATCAGCTTCAGGCCAGAGTTGGCCTTTGGTGTGGGATAATCCCAGGGGGATTTTGGAGTAGGACAGCTTGAGGGAGATTTTGAGATTTGTTAGCTCTGTGACTTTGGTGGCAAGTTACTCTTCTCTGACCTGAGTTTTCCAACTGTAATGTGGGGATAAAGTGAGGATTTTTAGTGTGGGTTCAGCATCCAGCAGATGCTCAGGAGACAGTAGCTATTGCGGCTGGTTATTAAATAAAGACACGCTTAGTAACGGTGGAGGTGAGTTAGCACTAGGGTCTAGGTCTCCTTTAGCTTAGGGCAGTGCCACATGTGGTGCTGAACAAGCCACCTAATCTCTTTAGTCTTCTTTCTGTAGAGTGAAGCCACTGAACTAAATAATATGGGAGCCTTTTCAAGTGTTACAGGTCTGAGAATCAGTATGCCGGGGTGCCCCATCCTGTCTCCACGCCCCCAGCACATGCCCACGTAGTCCCTGTTTCACCCCTGAGAACTCAGGGACTTTTTTCCTTCACCCTATCTGGGGCTGCACCACCCCTGCCCTCCTTTAGCTGAAGTCTGTACACATGCCCAACTTGCATTCATTCACCAAGCATTTATTAAGCACGTACCAGTGGGCTTAAAAGCTGTTGATTCACAGATGGACGCATGTGAGAGGGAGGGGCCCACAGTGGCTGAGCGCCTGTCCAGGCCAAGCAAGAGGGACCCGAGTTGCACGGATGGGGAGGCTGGTAAACAGATAAGTGACAGTCCAGCTTGGGGAAGATAAATAACGGTCCCAGGGGATGCAGGAAATGCTTGACACTGTGTTCGTAGGAGTGAGGGCTCAGAAGTACTGATGCTCATAAAAAAATATACAGGTTTTCTTCGTTTACTAGAGGACAAAAGAAATTTGTTTTCTCCCTTCCTGATTATTGCTTTCTGGTGTTTGATCTCTTGCCTTAATCTAAACAATCCCTTCAGGTGTCTTCTCTTTGAAGAGGTTCCCAGAATGAAGCCTGCTCAGGAAAGAGATGATTTTTACTCTTTGTTTTACCCTTTCTCTCCCACCCTCTTTTTTTGTTTTTTTTTTCAAAATTTTAAAAAGTTTTTTTAAATAAACTGTATTTTTTAGATCAGTTTTAGATTTACAGGAAAATTGCATGTTTCTCTAAACCCCATATGCAGTTTTTCCTCTCTCATGACTATGGGACTGTGATATTGAGATTTATAATCAGAAATACTGCAGAGAGCTCCTAAAACCCTTGGAATTTCCTAAGTACAGTACAGAGATGATAAAGGTGTCTTTTGTTATTTTAATTAGGTGACTTTCGGAATACCTCAGGGCAGCCACAGGGTGGGGCCTGGATGCCAGGGAACCCAGCCCTGTGATTAGAGAGTTGGCACTTCATGTCTTCTGACCCGCACCCCTCGGGGAGGGGAGAGGGGCTGGAGATTGAATCGATTGCCGATGGCCAATGATTTAATCTTTCCCTGTGTAATGAAGATTCCGTAAATGACTCCATAAAAACCCAGAAGGATGGGGTTCTGAGGGCTTCTGTGTTGGTGAACACGTGGAGATTGATTTGGGGAGAGTGGTACACCCAGAGAGGGCATGGAAATTCCTTGCCCTGTCCATGTACTGTGCCCTCTGCATCTCTTCCATGTGGCTCTTCCTGAGTTGTATCCTTTTATAGTAAACTAGTGATCTAGAAAGTAAAATGTTTCCCTGAGTTCTGTGAGCCACTCTAGTAAATTAATTGACCCCGTGGAGGGGGGTCAGTGGAACCTCCAGTCTGTAGCCGGTCTGTCAGAGGCACAGGTGACCAGCTGGACTTGGAACTGAAGTTGGGCAGGGGGCAGTCTTGTGGGACTGAGCCTGTAGCCTGTAGGATCTGATGTTCTCCCCAGGAGGTGTCAGAAGTGAGTTGTGTTGTAGGACACCCTGCTGTGTCGAAGAATTGGTGGCCTGGGGAGAAAACTCACATCGGAATTGGGTGCTGAACCCTTTAGGTACATTTGTCCCAGTTAACCAATATTGATACATTGTTGGTATGTATCAGTATTAACCAAAGTCCATATTTAATTCAGAATTCCTTAGTGTTTAACCTAGTGTCCTTTTCTACTCCAAGGTCCCATCCAGAATAGCACACTGCATTTAGTTATCATGTCTCCTTGGGCTTCTCTTGGCTGTGACAGTGTCTTAGAGTTTCCCTATTTACCATGACCTTGACAGTTTTTTCCTTTTTTAAAACAATTCTTTTTTTAATTTTTATTTATTTTTGGCTGTGTTGGGTCTTTGTTGCTGCATGTGGACTTTCTATAGTTGTGGCGAGCAGGGGCTACTCTTCGTTGCGGTGCGCAGGCTTCTCATCGTGGTGGCTTCTCGTTGCAGAGCACAGGCTCTAGGTGCTCGGGCTTCAGTAGTTGTGGCACGCAGGCTCAGTAGTTGTGGCTTGAAGGCTCTAGAACGCAGCCTCAGTAGTTGTGGTGCACGGGCTTAGTTGCTCTGCGGCATGTGGGATCTTCCTGGACCAGGGCCCAAACCCATGTCCCCTGCACTAGCAGGCAGATTCTCAACCACGGCACCACCAGGGAAGCCCACCTTGACAGTTTTGAGGCGTACTGCTCACATACTACGTAGAATGTCCCTCACTTGGAATTTGTTCCTTTTTTTTTTTAACTTGAGATTTCATGTAATATTTATGTATCTGGTGATAGCATCCAGGGATTCCTGATAGAAGCAAATGCAAACTCCTCCTGGATGAATAGACCTTCAACCTAGCCCCAAAGGGAGTGCAAAGAAATTGGTAGACCTGTGAGTAAATCTAAACATACATTGACAATATAGAAATCAGTCCGAAAGAGAGCAGGAGAGGAGGTAAGAGAAACTGAGAAAAAGCAGGAAATATCATGAAGGATGATGGTGGAAATAATTCCAAATATATCGGTGATCGTGATAAACTCAGATTAAAAGATCGTCAGATCAGATATAAGAAACACAGTCTAGCTAGGTGCTGTTTAAAGAGATACACCCTGAAACAAAGATATAGAAAAGGTTGAAGTTAACAGAATGGGAGAAGGCGTCTCGGGCAAATGCAAACCAAAGAAAACAAGCAAGTATGAGTATCAGACAAGTACCAAAATGGCATTGAAAGGAAATAATGTTTACTATGGGAAGAGTTGCAAATTACAGTCCACGGACCAAATCTAGCCTCTAGTTAGGTTTTATCGGAACACAGCCACACTCATTCGTTTCCATGTATATATTTTTTGGCTCCTTTTGTGCTATGATGTCAGAGTTGAGCAGGTGCAGCAGAGACTGTATGGCTCGCACAGCCCACAGTGTTTACTAACTGGGCCTTCAGTAGAGGATGTATGTTGACTTCTGAACTTAAGCTGTGCTTATATATCAGTCAACATGGATGAGTCTCACAAAAGCAAGACTGAGTGGAAAAAAGCAAGTTGCAGACATATGCTAATTATAAAATATTTGAAAACACAAAACATACTGTAGATCACTTGTAGGGATACACATGCATGTGGTCAAAGTCTAAAGAAATGCAGGAAGAATGTTATACACCCAAATCAGGGTAGTGGTTACCCCCGCCCCCTGCAGGAGGAGAATGCAGGTGACATCTTAGAGGGTTTAGTTCCTAAGCTGCATGGTGGGGCTGTGGGTGTTGTTTGTACTATTTTTATTCCTTTCTGTGTATCTTAGAACGTAGCCTGACACATTCTTTAGAAATCTTTTGTTTAGGTGTGTGATATTGATGATCCATGGCTATAGGAAAAAATAGCAAAAGGGCTTAAGGGAGAAACATGCCACATAATAATTTTCACGTAGGAGAGAAGTTCCTAAAATGGAGAGCCAGAGGGGCCTCTAGAGGTCATGGAGTCCAGTCCTCTGCTTGGAGAAGGAATCCCTTTTCCATAGCCCTTGCTAGTGGCCACCTGGCACCTGCTTGAGTTTGCCATGTGATCACAAGGCTGCCAGTTTTTATTTTGGATGGCCTGAGTCACAGAGTAGGTAATTCCAAGAAGATGGTGATGGTGTGTCATCCCAGCTCTCCCCTTTGACTTCATTATTTTTGGAAGCTCGCTTTTACATTCACTCGTGTTTGTTGATATCCCTTGTTGGTACTTGGTCCTGACCACAGGAGGCCACATGTGGTTCTGCTGGTTCAAAGTGGAGGGAAGCAGTGCATGGCATATGGAAGGCACTGATATTTATTCTTCTCTATTTCCTCTATGCTTTGATGAGAAATAGTTTTGCCTAGTATTTGATCTTTTGATATGACTAAATTTTCTAAGATTTTCCCTTGAAACAAATGTACTTTTCTTTTGAACAGTTGTTTGTTTTTTATTAAATGACTTAAGATTAGGGTGTCATTAAACCATTACTGTATATAATTTTGTTTCAAGTGCAGTTGCATATATTTTATGTTTGGAACTTTAGGAAGCCTGATGGATTTCTATGCAGCAGTCAGAATTACAGATATTACAAGGTAGTAAGATATAAGTTTAACTTTTAGTGGGAGTAGTATAAATGTCATGTGTATTATTAATTATTTGGATGACTAATTCTATTTGTCATAGATTGCTTTTCCCTGGAGATGGTGCAAAATATCCAAAGTCTGGGAAAAATGAAAGCTTCTTTTGAGATGAATAAACGCAGTAGAATGACTTCCGCCCAGCCCGGTGTTAAGTTCCTCTTGTCTCCAACTGTCAGAGCGATATTTCTTGGTCTTCCCCACTGCCTGCCTTTGCTTTATTATTATTATTTTTTAATAATCCCTGTACAAGCCTCTGTACAGTGTCTGGCACATAGTGGGTGCTTATTGAAAAAATTCCTGAGGGTTTAGTAAGTGGGAAAATCAATTTACAAACATATTACACACTGTATGATTCCCATTTATATAAAGTTCTAGAAAATGCAAAAGAATCTGACTGAAAGAAGAACAGCAGTTGCCTGGGGATGGGTGGGGATCGAGGGACTGAGGGAGAGGTGGGATTCAAAAAAAGGTGTGAGGAAATGTTTGGAGACGCTAGATGTGCTCTTATCATCTTTATTTTGATGATGGCTTTGTAGGTGTGTATGTATGTCGAACCTCATCAAACTGTATGCTCTGTGTGCAACTTGTTATGTATCATTTGTGCCTCATTAAAGCTATATAGTAAAGACAGAGAAATGAGGGAAGGACTCTGGTTTATCCTGGCTTGAGGTGGGACCCCGGAAGTGGCCCAGTGCAAGTCAGGTGTTCTAGTCTGGACAGCTGTGGCTGGAGGGGTGGGGCAGTGTCCTGGAAGAGCCCAGAATGTGTGTGTTCAGAGATGGGGAAGGGCCATTGCTTATCTGAGGGTTGGGGCGTGCTGGGCAGGGAACGCCATAGATGTTCACCTTCGTGGAGAAAAGGATAGGATGCCTTAGATACTTGGTTTCATCTTGGCGTCTTTCATTGGGTTGTTGCAGAAGTAAAAGTGGGTAACAGCTGAACGGGTTTTGGAGATACTGGGGAAAACAGTTTCTGGCTAAAAATAGTTGCTTTTATTTTATTAAAAAATTCTTTTTAATTGAAGTAGAGTTGTTTTACAATGTTATGTTAATTTCTGCCGTACAGCAAAGCGATTCAATTATCTGTCTATATATCCATATCTCTCTCTATATACACACACAATTGTTTTTTTCAACATTCTTTTCCATCATGGTTTATTACAGGATAATGACTATGGTGCTGTACAGTAGGACCTTGTTGCTCATCCATTCTATGTATAGTTGCTTACATCTGCTCACCCCAGCCTCCCACTCCATCCCTCCGCCACCCCTCTCCCTCCTTGGCAACCAGAGGTCTGTTCTCTCTCTGTGTGAGTCTGTTTCTGTTTCATAGATAAGTTCATGTGTGTCATATCTTAGGTTCCTCATATAGGTGGTATCATATGAGTGGTATTTATCTTTGACTCGCTTCACTTAGTATGATCACCTCTAGTTGCATCATGTTGCTGCCGACGACATTATTTCATTCCTTTTTATGGCTGAGTAGTATTTCCTTGTATATAGGTACCACATCTTTATCCTTCATCTCTTGATGGACCTTTAGGTTTTTTTCATGTCTTGGCTATTGTAAATAGTGCTGCAGTGAACATTGGGGTGCATGTATCTGTTTGAATTATGGTTTTCTCCTGATATATGCCTAAGAGTGGGATTGCTGGGTCATATGGTAATTCTATTTTTAGTTTTTTAAGGAACCTCTGTACTGTTCTGCATAGTGGCTGCACCAATTTACATTCCCACCAACAGCGTAGGAGGGTTCCCTTCTCTCCACACCCTCTCCAGCATTTATTATTTGTAGACTTTTTGATGATGGCCATTCTGACTGATGTAAGGTGGTACCTCATTGTAATTTTGATTTGCATTTCTCTGATACTTAGCGACGTTGAGCATCTTTTCGTGTGCCTATTGGCCATCTGTATAAAAAGAGCTGTCTTAAAATCTGTAAGGTCTGATAGTAGTATGCTCTTATGAATTGTCTGATCCCAAGTCACACTTGCTCCTCAGTTTTCTTTCCCTGACTGTAACTAATTATCAGCAGAAAGAGTATTACGTGGACATAATCATATCCAATAACATTTGTTTGCACGAAACAACAGTCTAAATATACATGTGAAACTTGTGTTGTGGTCAGACTGTTCCCTAACATATCAGTTGCACCAAAACAGATTCACATTTTTCAGAGAATGTGAAATTTGTCAGTGGCAGAACTGACTGGCCTTTGCCCAAGTGTTACTTCACAGAAGGAAGTTGTAACGTGGTGAAGTTCGCTAAGAGAGGAATCGCCTATAGCGGGGTTTGTCTTTTTCTTGTTATTTTTTAATTGACAGTTATAGATGAGAAGTTTAAGGTTTAAAATTTGGCTGTGGAATCTTGAGTTCACTTGTGGAAACAGTCGGGGAGATGTAAATACTGCTTCACCTTAGATACGAGTCCCTACACTTTTATTTTTCATGTACTTTCAGTCTATATGTATACTTTTTTAAAAAAAATTATTTTATTTATTTTTGGCTGCATTGGGTCTTCGTTGCTGCATGGGCTGTCTCTGGTTGCAGCGAGCTGGGGCTACTCTTTGTTGAGGTGTGTGGGCTTCTCATTGCGGTGGCTTCTCTTGTTGCAGAGCACGGGCTCTAGGCACGCGGGCTTCAGTAGTTGTGGCACAGGGCTCAGTAGTTATGGCTCGCGGGCTCTAGAGTGCAGGCTCAGTAGTTGTGGCACATGGGCTTAGTTGCTCCATGGCATGTGGGATCTTCCCCTACCAGGGCTTTAACCCATGTCCCATGCCTTGGCAGGCGGATTCTTAACCACTGCTCCACCAGGGAAGCCCCTATATGTATACTTCTAAAAGAAATCTTGAACCTTGTTTTCAATCTACATGTGACCTTTAAAAAGAGAATTTGAATCTGTGTTAAGTGAATATGGACTAATTCATAAAATATTTTGAATCTTAATATTCATGAAATATAGGAGTGTTATGAAATATAAGCAGAAGTTAAGATTTGATTGAATTATGGAAAATAAATATTTGAAATCTGCTCTAACTTTTGTTGATGTAGGAACGTAGAAATATGTCACGAGCTAAGAAATGTGACCTTGAGCTGGTAACCTTGTCTCATCTTCATTTTTCTCCTGTAAAGTGGGGATAATAACTAGTGTCTCATGCGAAGTGGGGTCCATTCACATTGCTTCATATGGCGCCTGGCACATTGCAGAGGCACATAATATTAGCCACTAGGATAACTTGTTGGTCCATTGAAAACTGGGAAGATTCAAAGAAAGCTTTGTGGTAGTATAGTCATTCCTAGGACCCCGAGGACACCAAAATCCACGGGTGCTCAAGTCCCTTATATAAAATGGCATAGTATTTGCTTAGAACCTAAGCATATCCTCCCATATACATTAAATCATCTCTAGATTACTTGTAATACTTAATAAATGTAAATGCTGTGTGAATAGTTGTAAGTACAGTGTAAAGGCTGTGTAAATAGTTGCTGGCATGTGGGAAAGTTTTACTTTTTGGAACTTTCTGGAAAAAAAATTTTGGGGGGGAATGTTTTCATTCTGCAGTTGGTTGAATTCGTGAATGTGGAACCCAAGGATATGGAGGGCTGACTGTAAACGGGGCAAAAAGGAGGCTTTTCTTCTGTTTTTTTTTTTTTTTTTTTTTTTTTTTTTTTTTGGGCG